>NC_048572.1:34772821-34915321 GCF_013265735.2 Oncorhynchus mykiss
TTATTGAGTTGGGATGTCTTTTTGCTCCGAGGCATGTAACGAGCTGGGTCAGATCTGGATGGAGTAAGAACGCTGTGTCTGGACACATCCTACCCGGCTTGACCGCATGTCACAACACACACTTTTTCTATTTAATCTAAATCAGGTATTCCCCCAGGGATGCATGCAATGCCGTAGAGCATTGCGTGTTTTATTATGCCAAATAAAAAAGGTGATTCACATAAATAAAAAATAAACAAATATTTTTATTTTATTTTTATTTACATTTTCAAACAGTCCATTTAGATTTTCCAACAGGGCTATACATTTGGGTGAGTTTTTTTCCCCCTAGCCTGAGTAGCCTCATTCCACTGCAAAACAATTACAATGTCAAATACAGGTAGCCTAGTCAAATAATTAACATCCAATCACATGAACAGTTTCTCTCACGCGGGGATTCCACTAAAGGTCCGTATGTAGCCAAATGTAGCTCATTCCGTTTGCTCAAAAATTGATAAATGGTCAAAATTCTTAGGGCTGCAATCCCGTTAACGGGATGATATGACAACAGCCAGTGAAAGTGCAGGGCGCCAAATTCAAAACAACAGAAATCTCATAATTACAATTCCTCAAACATACGTATTTTATATCGTTTTAAATGTAATCTTGTTGTTAATCCCACCACAGTGTCCGATTTCAAATAGACTTTACAGCGAAAGCACCACAAACGATTATGTTCGGTCACCACCAAGTCACAGAAAAACTCAATAATTTTTCCAGCCAAAGAGAGGAGTCACAAAAAGCACAATTAGAGATAAAATTAATCACTAGCCTTTGATGATCTTCATCAGATGACACTCATAGGACTTCATGTTACACAATACATGTATGTTTTGTTTGATAAAGTTCATATTTATATCAAAACATCTGAGTTTACATTGGCGCGTTACGTTCACTAGTTCCAAAAACATCCAGTGATTTTGCAAAGCCACATCGATTCAACAGAAATACTCATCATAAATGTAGATGATAATACAAGTTATACACATGGAATTATAGATATACCTCTACTTAATGCAACCGCTGTGTCAGATTTCAAAAAAACTTTACGGAAAAAGCTAATCATGCAATAATCTGAGACGGCGCTCAGAAAAATAATCAATTTAGCCACCATGTTGGAGTCAACAGAAACCAGAAATCACATTATAAATATTCCCTTACCTTTGATGATCTTCATCAGAATGCACTCCCAGGAATCGCAGTTCCACAATAAATGCTTGATTTGTTCCATAATGTCCGTTATTTATGTCCAAGTAGCTAGTTTTGTTAGCATTAGGTACACATATCCAAAAGCTTGTGCATTACTTCGGACAAAAACTTCAAAAAGTTATATTACAGGTCAAAGAAACATTTCAAACTAAGTATACAATCAATCATTAGGATGTTTTTATCATAAATCTTCAATGAAGTTCCAACCAGAGAATTCCTTTGTGTCTAGAGGAGCAGGGCGATATCATGTGGAATGCATGTGACCAGAAAATGGCTCTCTGCCAGTAACCTGACTCATTCAGCTCTTATTCAGTCCCACAACACAGTAGAAGCCTCATTCAAGTTTCTAAAGACGGTTGACATCTATTGGAAGCCCTAGGAAGGGAAACTTCATTCATTTCCCAATGTGAATTCAATAGAGCCTGGGTTGAAAATATAACAACGTCAGATTTCTCACTTCCTGTTTGGATTTCTTTTCAGGTTTTTGCCTGCCATATGAGTTCTGTTATACTCACAGACATCATTCAAACAGTTTTAGAAACTTCAGAGTGTTTTCTATCCAGTACTACTAATAATATGCGTATATTAGCAACTGAGACTGAGGAGCAGGCTGTTTACTCTGGGCACCTCTGGGCACCTTTCATCCAAGCTACTCAATACTGCCCCTGCAGCCATAAGAAGTTAATTGGACACCCCATAAACGTAACAAACATATACCAGGAGCTGTGCCAGGCCCGCCATGCCTGTTGACTCATCAAGCTGTAATGAATAGAATTCACTGGCTTGTATGCAAAGCAATAATTGTTTCAAAACATCTCCTGCCATGTCACTGTTGCTTCGTGTTGTCTGTATAGTTTTTTGGGGCCTTTTTCCCCAACCATTGTCCAAGCCATATGCGCGGCAGCAGGAAGAATTAAGTCCTCCACAATAGTATGGGGCTCGCTTGTCTTAGTCACTTGGTAGCTCACCATATAAGACGCTACTAACCCCTTCTTATTAATGGTATCTGTTGCTTTTATACCCGTCTTAATACTCGAAAGTTGTCTTAATTCTCGCTCAAAAAACTCCTGTGGCTTATTTTTCAAATTGGCATCGAGGTGTGAGATAGTACTTTTACACATATAACACACTGTGGCTGAGGAAAGGCACTACTCCCAATGTAAGTGATCCCCAAAACTAATGTAGTTCTCATCATATTTGCTCCTCTTCGATGGTCCAAATCCCTGTCTGTCGTTCGGTGCTTTCCCGGGTAAGGGGGCAGTAGCTCTTCGGCTGCATCAGATTCACAACTGTCAGTGTCCATGCTAGCTGGGCTAACAACAAATGTAGAAATACTGATGCTAGCATTGGATGTGCTCGTGGAAGCGGAACAACTTGTGTCGTCGACAGGTGAAGGTGTAGTACTGCTGGTAGTAGCTACCAGTAGAGCTGGTATGTGTCTATGGACGCGGGCCTTACTTTTTTTTAAGGAAGACAGGACAGCTTTGTGACAATAAATGGACTTTGGTGGTCAAGATGTGTTGAAACTATATCTGTACTGATGACGCAAAAGCCATGACAGGGAGACATAGTGGAGTGGTAATGCGTGTGCAAGCAGTTGCTCCCAATGCTACTTGGGTATACTGCAGCATCCACCGAGAGGCTCTTGCTGCCAAGGGAATGCCTGACAGCTTGAAATACATTTTAGACACTACAGTGAAAATGGTTAACTTTGTCAAAGCAAGGCCCCTGAACTCTCATGTATTTACTGCATTATGCAATGATATGGGCAGAGACAATGTAATGCTTTTACAACACACAGAAGTGCGCTGGTTATCAAGGGGCAAAGAACTGACACATTTTTTTGAATTGAAAGACAAGATTAATGTTTTCTTTACTGACCATAATTTTCACTTATCTAACCGCTTACATAATAATGAGTTTCTCACACAACTGGCCTATCTGGGTGATGTTTTTTTGCCTGAATGATCTGAATCTAGGATTACAGGGACTATATCCTGAATCTAGGATTACAGTAACTATATTCAATGTGTGGGACAAAATTCAGGCTATGATTAAGAAGTTGGAGCTCTTCTCTGTCTGCATTATTAAGGACAACACACTGGTCCTTCCATCATTGTATGATTTTTTGTGTGCAAATGAACTCAAGCATACGGGCAATGTCAAACGTGATTGCGCACCTGGGTGCGCAATTACTCATGTACTTTCCCAAAACGGATGACACAAACAACTGGATTTGTTATCCCTTTCATGCCATGCCTCCAGTCCACTTACCGATATCTGAACAAGAGAGTCTTATCAAAATTGCAACAAGTGGTTCTGTGAAAATTGAATTTAAATCAGAAGCTACTGACAGATTTCTGGATTGGGCTGCGCTCAGAGTATCCTGCCTTGGCAAATCAAGCTGTTAAGACACTGATGGCCTTTGCAACCACGCACCTACAGTATGTGAGAGTGGATTCTGGGCCCTCACTAGCATGAAAACTAAATACAGGCGCAGTCTGTGTGTAGAAAATGATTTAAGACTGAGACTCTCTCCTATACAACCCAAAATTGCAGAGTTATGTGCATCCTTTCAAGCACACCTTACTCATTAACCTGTGGTGAGTTATTCACAATTTCCGATGAACAAATAAGGTTTTATACGTAAGATGGCTAAAGAAAGAGCAAAAGTATTGATTATTATTATATTATTATTTGTGCCCTGGTCCTATTTCCCATGAGCCGGGTGGTGACAAAAACTCACACTCATTCTTATGTTTAATAAATGTATCGTATAGTATGGGTGTGGCAGGCTTACAAAGATGGCAAAAAAACAATATTTGAGAGTGCGCTGACCCTGGTGCTAGAGGGGGTACGCAGCTGGGGGTTGAATGTTTGAAGGGGTACGGGACTCTAAAAAGTTTGGGAACCACTGATCTAAATAAATGTCTGAACTCGTAACACAAGACTTGGTGGCCTGTGTGGTTAGTGCCGCAGACCCTAGCACACATGTATAGCCTAGTCTACTAGAGTCTACACGAGTTCGAATCAGACCCACTGCCCTTCTCTGGCAACCTGTCCTACCTTTCATGTCTCATTTTCCCTCTACTTTACCCTGATCTCAATAAAGTAAATAAAACCCCACAAATATACACTCAGTGGCCAGGTTATTAGGTACACAAATCTAGTACTTGGTTGGACACCCCTTTGCCTCCAGAAAAGCCAGAATTCTTCTGGGCATGGAATCTACAAGGTGTGTCATTCAAACGTTGCTCAATTGGTTTCAAGGGACAATGTTTTTCCACTTCTCAATTATCCAGTGTTGGCGATCGTGTGCACACTGGAGCCACTTCTTCTTGTTTTTAGCTGATAGGAGTGCTGTTCTGCACACCACAGCATACTGCACCGTTATTTGCCAGTTTGTGGCCCTCCTGCTAGATTGCACGATTTTGTGCTCTTCACAGATGAAAGCAGGTTCACACTGAGCACTTGACAGACGTGACAGAGTCTGGAGACGAAGTGGAGAACGTTCTACTGCCTGCAACATCCTCCAGCATGACCGGTTTGGAAGTGGGTCAGTCATGGTGTGGGGTGGCATTTCTTTGGGGGGCCGCACAGCCCTTCATGTGCTCGCCAGAGGTAGCCTGACTGCCATTAGGTACCGAGATGAGATCCTCAGACCCCTTGTGAGACCATATGCTGGTGCGGTTGGCCCTGGGTTCCTCCTAATGCAAGACAATGCTAGACCTCATGTGGCTGGAGTGTGTCAGCAGTTCCTGCAAGAGGAAGGCATTGATGCTATGGACTGTTGCACCACAGACTGTCCAGGAGTTGACGGATGCTTTAGTCCAGGTCTGGGAGGAGATCCCTCAAGAGACCATCCGCCACCTCATCAGGATCATGCCCAGGCGTTGTAGGGAGGTCATACAGGCACGTGGAGGCCACACACACTACTGAGCCTCATTTTGACTTGTTTTAAGGACATTACATCAAAGTTGGATCAGGCTGTGGTGTGGTTTTCCACTTTCATTTTGAGTGTGACTCCAAATCCAGACCTCCATGGGTTAATACATTTGATTTCCATTGATAATTTTTGTGTGATTTTGTTGTCAGCACATTCAACTATGTAAAGAAAAAGTATTTAATAAGAATATTTCATTCATTCAGATCTAGGATGTGTTATTTTAGTGTTCCCTTTATTTTTTTGAGCAGTGTATATATACACACAGTGCATTCAGAAGAGTATTCAGACCCCTTGACATTTATTTTGTTACGTAAGAGCCTTATTCCAAAATGGATTAAATTTGTTGTTTCCTCATCAATATACTCACACAATACCCATAATGACAAAGCAAAAACAGGTTTTTTGATTTATAAAAAAAATGAAATAACACATTTACATAAGCATTCAGACATTTTACTCAGTACTTTGTCGAAGCACCTGTGGCAGCAAATACAGCCCTGAGCCCTGATGCAACTTTGCCTGATGCTACTTGGCACACCTGTATTTGGGGAGTTGGAGTTGGATGGGGAGCATCGCTGCACAGCAGTTTTCAGTTCTCTCCAGAGATGTTTGACTGGGTTCAAGTCCGGGCTCTGGCTGGGCCACTCAAGGACATTCAGAGACTTGTCCCGAAGCCACTCCTGCGTTGTCTTGACTGTGTGCTTAGGATCATTGTGCTGTTTGAAGGTGAACCTTCGCCCCAGTCTGAGGTCCTGGGCGCTCTGGAGCAGGCTTTCATTAAGGATCTCCCTTTACTTTGATCCGTTCATCTTTCCTTCGATCCTGACTAGTCTCCCAGTCCCTAAAAAACATTCGCACAGCATGATGCTGCCACCACCATGCTTCACCGTAAGGATGGTGCCAGGTTTTCTCCTCACGTGACGCATGGCATTCAGGCCAAAGAGTTCAATCTTGGTTTCATCCGACCACAGAACTCCAAACTCCAAGTGGGCTGTCATGAGCCTTTTACTGAGGAGTGGCTTCTGTCTGGCCACTCCACCATAAAGGTCTGAGTGCTGTAAGTAGAGTCTTGTTGGTTCAAGAAAATTCAATTTAAGAACGATGGAGGCCACTGTGTTCTTCAATGCTGCAGAAATGTTTTGGTACTGTTGGTTCCCAGATTTGTGCCTTGACACAATCCTGTCTCGGAGTTCTACGGACAATTCCTTTGGCCACATGCCTTGGTTTTTGCTCTGACATGCGCTGTCAACTGTGGGACTTTCTATAGACAGGTGTATGCTTTTCCAAATCATTGCCAATCAATTGAACTCCAATCAAGTTGTAGAAACATCTCAAGGATGATCAATGGAAACAGGATGCACCTGAGCTACATTTCGAGTCTCAGAGCAAAGGGTTATCAAAGGGTTATACTTATCATCAAGGCAAAGGGTGGCTACTTTGAAAAATCTCAAATATAAAATATATTTTGATTTGTTTAATTCTTTTTTGGTTACTGAATGATTCCATATGTGTTATTTCATAGTTTTGATGTAGTCACTATTATTCTACAAGGTAGACAATAGTACAAATAAATAAAAATCCTGGAATGAGTAGGTGTTTCCAAAAGTTTGACTGGTACTGTCTATTTGACAGGTTTTATTTATTTTATTGAGATAAGGGTTACGGAGAGGAAAAAGGAGACATGAAATGTAGGACAGGTTGCCAGAGAAGGCCGGTGGGTCAAATTCTAACTGATGCAAACTCTAGTAGACTAGGCGATACGTGTGCCAGGGTCCGCGGCACTAACCACACATGGCACCAAATCCTGTGTTATGAGTCTACAGACATTTATTTTGATTAAATAAAAAACAATTGCTTATAGAGTAAGTGTGTGTATTGTGACATGCTGTGAAGCAGAGGGTCTCCCCCAGTATGATGAGTGGGATGTGCCCAGGCACAGCATTCTCACTCACACCTGACTCCATCCAGATCTGACCCAGCTCGTTACACGCCAAGGAGCAAAAAGACGACCCAACATCATCTGATCTTCGGCAAATGAATAATCTTTGTTTTACAGTCAGGAAAAAAGTAATATGTTAGTAATCAATCCAGAGTTTATTTCAAGTTCATTTCACATAGATCACGAGTACACACTTTACATCACTAAAAGGGAATAAAAGAATGGAAAAAGATGAATATGGAGTACTGACTTGTAGTGTTTGAGAGATACGCAGCATGTTATTGTGCACATCTGGTTAAAATGGTATTCACGTGTTCAGTACTTGATATAGGAAATATGTATCTGATTACATGAGCATAGCCTAATAGGTAGGCCCTCATTGGTTGTCAGCCAGAGTATTCAAGTGTGCTACCTGTGAGCATGTGCAGGTGGACTCAGCTTGGAACAGGCTATGGTTTATCCCCTGTCATGTTGGAAATAAACCGTCTTTGTGATATTATTGCTTTATACTGTTGAGTTCCTCTTTGCAAGAACTAAAAAGTGCCGCTTCCTTTAATCGGGGATGCAACAGATTGGCAATGAGGTACCAGAGTTTTTGTCTGAAAGGGAACAGAGCGAGTGCTCGCTCTGTCGAGACAGCCTGTGTAGAAAAGCTAGCACCGAAAATGGCGTTAGTCAAGGCAGAAGCTTTTCACTTCGAGGAAAGTGAGGAAAGTTTCAAAGCCTATTTGGAAAGGTTGGAACATTATTTTGAAGCTAATGGTCTCAAGTACGAGGATGATGTCAAAATACATTTTTTTCCGACGATTGTTGGCAGAAAGACTGACAATTTGTGAATGGAATTATGTGCGCCAGAGAAACCATGTGTAAAAATGTTGACAGAGTTAGTCGCACTGTTGAAAAGTCACTACGTAGCAAGGACAAATTTTAAGTTTCATGCAAGGAGTCAACTCAAGGGAGAGTCAATTAGTGAGTGCTTGACTAGTTTAACTACCAGCCAAATGTAAATTCGGTTAGTTCCTTGAAGAGTAATTAAGTGATAGATTTGTGTGCAGAGTTAAAAGCGCAGAGCTAAGAGACAGACAGTGAATTGTTTAAGACTACTGCACTGATGGAGCTACGTACAGTGCCTTGCGAAAGTATTCTGCCCCCTTGAACTTTGCGACCTTTTGCCACATTTCAGGCTTCAAACATTAAGATATAAAACTGTATTTTTTTGTGAAGAATCAACAACAAGTGGGACACAATCATGAAGTGGAACGACATTTATTGGATATTTCAAACTTTTTTAACAAATCAAAAACTTAAAAATTGGGCGTGCAAAATTATTCAGCCCCTTTACTTTCAGTGCAGCAAACTCTCTCCAGAAGTTCAGAGAGGATCTCTGAATGATCCAATGTTGACCTAAATGACTAATGATGATAAATACAATCCAGCTGTGTGTAATCAAGTCTTCGTATAAATGCACCTGCACTGTGATAGTCTCAGAGGTCCGTTAAAAGCGGAGAGAGCATCATGAAGAACAACGAACACACCAGGCAGGTCCGAGATACTGTTGTGAAGAAGTTTAAAGCCGGATTTGGATACAAAAAGATTTCCCAAGCTTTAAACATCCCAAGGAGCACTGTGCAAGCGATAATGTTGAAATGGAAGGAGTATCAGACCACTGCAAATCTACCAAGACCTGGCCGTCCCTCTAAACTTTCAGCTCATACAAGGAGAAGACTGATCAGAGATGCAGCCAAGAGGCCCATGATCACTCTGGATGAACTGCAGAGATCTACAGCTGAGGTGGGAGACTCTGTCCATAGGACAACAATCAGTCGTATATTGCACAAATCTGGCCTTTATGGAAGAGTGGCAAGAAGAATGCCATTTCTTAAAGATATCCATAAAAGTGTCGTTTAAAGTTTGCCACAAGACACCTGGGAGACACACCAAACATGTGGAAGAAGGTGCTCTGGTCAGATGAAACCAAAATTTAACTTTTTGGCAACAATGCAAAACGTTATGTTTGGCGTAAAAGCAACACAGCTCATCACCCGGAACACACCATACCCACTGTCAAACATGGTGGTGGCAGCATCATGGTTTGGGCCTGCTTTTCTTCAGCAGGGACAGGGAAGATGGTTAAAATTGATGGGAAGATGGATGGAGCCAATTCTGGAAGAAAACCTGATGGAGTCTGCAAAAGACCTGAGACTGGGACGGAGATTTGTCTTCCAACAAGACAGTGATCCAAAACATAAAGCAAAATCTACAATGGAATGGTTCAAAAATAAACATATCCAGGTGTTAGAATGGCCAATGTCCAGACCTGAATACAATCGAGAATCTGTGGAAAGAACTGAAAACTGCTGTTCACAAATGCTCTCCATCCAACCTCACTGAGCTCGAGCTGTTTTGCAAGGAGGAATGGGAAAGAATTTCAGTCTCTCGATGTGCAAAACTGATAGAGACATACCCCAAGCGACTTACAGCTGTAATCGTAGTAAAAGATGGCGCTACAAAGTATTAACTTAAGGGGGCTGAATAATTTTGCACGCCCAATTTTTCAGTTTTTGATTTGTTAAAAAAGTTTGAAATATCCAATAAATGTCGTTCCACTTCATGATTGTGTCCCACTTGTTGTTGATTCTTCACAAAAAAATACAGTTTTATATCTTTATGTTTGAAGCCTGAAATGTGGCAAAAGGTCGCAAAGTTCAAGGGGGCCGAATACTTTCGCAAGGCACTGTATGTAGCTCCATCAGTGCAGTAGTCTTAAACAATTCACAACAACACACACAAATCTAAATTAAATAATGTAATTAAGAAATATATAAGTATTAGGATGAGCAATGTCGGAGTGACATTGACTAAAACACAGTAGAATAGAATACAGTATAGACTTATGAAATGAGTAAAGCAGTAGAGTATGTAAACATTATTAAAGTGACTAGTGTTCCATTATTATATCCTTCCTGTTTGGCCCTGTCCGGGGGTGTCCTCGGATGGGACCATAGTGTCTCCTGACCCCTCCTGTCTCAGCCTCCAGTATTTATGCTGCAGCAGTTTATGTGTCGGGGGGCTAGGGTCCGTTTGTTATATCTGGAGTACTTCTCCTGTCCTAATCCGTGTCCTGTGTGAATCTAAGTGTGCGTTCTCTAATTCTCTCCTTCTCTCTTTCTTTCTCTCTCTCGGAGGACCTGAGCCCTAGGACCATGCCCCATGACTACTTGACATGATGACTCCTTGCTGTCCCCAGTCCACCTGGCCGTGCTGTTGCTCCAGTTTCAACTGTTCTGCCTTATTATTATTCGACCATGCTGGTCATTTATGAACATTTGAACATCTTGGCCATGTTCTGTTATAATCTCCACCCGGAACAGCCAGAAGAGGACTGGCCACCCCACATATGGTCTCTCTAATTCTCTCTTTCTTTCTCTCTCTCTGAGGACCTGAGCCCTAGGACCATGCCCCAGGACTACCTGACATGATGACTCCTTGCTGTCCCCAGTCCACCTGACCGTGCTGCTGCTCCAGTTTAAACTGTTCTGCCTTATTATTATTCGACCATGCTGGTCATTTATGAACATTTGAACATCTTGGCCATGTTCTGCTATAATCTCCACCCGGCACAGCCAGAAGAGGACTGGCCACCCCACATAGCCTGGTTCCTCTCTAGGTTTCTTCCTAGGTTTTGGCCTTTCTAGGGAGTTTTTCCTAGCCACCGTGCTTCTACACCTGCATTGCTTGCTGTTTGGGGTTTTAGGCTGAGTTTCTGTACAGCACTTTGAGATATCAGCTGATGTACGAAGGGCTATATAAATACATTTGATTTGATTTGATTAAAGTGACCAGTGATTCCATGTCTATGTATGTAGGGCAGCAACCTCTAAGGTGCAGGGTTGAGTTATCAGGTGGTAGCCGGCTGGTGATGGATATTTAACAGTCTGATGGCCTTGAGATAGAAACTGTTTTTCAGTCTCTCGGTCCCAGCTTTGATGCACTTGTACTGACCTCGCCTTCTGTATGATAGAAGGGTGAACAGGCCATGGCTGGGGTGGTTGATGTCTTTGATGATTCTTTTAGGCCTTCCTGTGACATAGGGTGCTATAGGTGTCCTGGAGGGCAGGCAGTGTGCCACTGGGGATGCGTTGGGAAGACCGCACCACCTCTGGAGAGTCCTGCAGTTGCGGGCTGTGCAGTTGCCGTACCAGGGGGTGATACAGCCTGACAGGATGCTCTCAATTGTTCTTCTGTAATAGTTTGTGAGGGTCTCAGGGGCCAAGACAAATATCCTCAGCCTCCTGAGGTTGCCTTCTTCACCACCCTGTACGTGTGGGTAGACCATTTGAGATTGTAAGTGACACTGAGGAATTTGAATCTTTTCACCTACTCCACAGCGGTCCCATTGATGCTGATAAGGGCGTGTTCCCTCTGTTGTTTCCTGATCAGCTCCTTTGTTTTGTTGACGTTGAAGGAAATTTTAGTTTCCTGGCACCACTCCGCCAGAGCCCTCACCTCCTCCCTTCAGGCTGTTTAATCATTGTTGGTAATCAAGCCTACTACTGTTGTGTAATCTGCAAACTTGATTATTGAGTTGGAGACCTGCGTTGCCATGCAGTCATGGGTGAACAGAGAGTACAGGAGGGTGCTGAGCACACACCCTGGTGGGGCCCCTGTGTTGAGGATCAGCAAAGTGGAGGTGCTGTTTCCTACCTTCACCACCTGGGAGCGGCCCGTCAGGAAGTGGGGAAGGCCCCATGCTTAATGATGAGCTTGGAGGGCACTATGGTGTTGAAGGCTGTGCTATAGTCAATAAACAGCATTCTTACATAGGTATTCCTCTTGTTCAGATGGGATAGGGCAGTGTGCAGTGCGATGGCATTGTCTGTGGATCTATTGGGACGGTATGCAAATTTAAGTAGGTCTACGGTGTCAGGTAAGGTAGGTGATATGATCCTTAACTAGCCAATCAAAGCACTTGATGTTGACAGAAGTGAGTGCTACGGGGCGATAGTCATTGAGTTCAGTAACCTTTGCTTTATTGGGTACAGGAACAGTGGTGGACATCTTGAAGCAAGTGAGGACAGCAGATTATGATAGGGAGAGATTGAATATGTCCGTAAACAATCCAACCAGCTGGTCTGCGCATGCTCTGAGGATGCGGCTAGGGATGCCATCTGGGTTGGCAGCCTTGCGAGGGTTAATACGCTTAAATGTCTTACTCACATTGGCCACGGAGAACGAGAGCCCACAGTCTTTGGGAGCGGGCCGCGTTGGTGGCACTGTATTATCCTCAAAGCAGGCAAAGAAAGTGTTTTTCTTGTCCGGGAGCAAGACATCGGTAGGTTTTCCCTTTGTAATCCGTGTCTATCTGTAGACCCTACCACATACGTCTTGTTCCTGAACCGTTGAATTGCGACTACATTTTCAAATGAAATGATATCAAACTTTATTTGTCACATGCACCGAATACTTCCTTGAAATCTGTGAAATGCTTACTTACAAGCTATTAACCAACAGCGCAGTTCAAGAAGGAGTTAAGAAAATTTTTACCAAATAAATGAATGTAAAAAATAATAAAAAGTAACACAATAAAATAACAATAACGAGACTATGTACAAGGGGTACGGGAACCGAGTCAATGTGCAGGGGTACAGGTTAGTCGAGGTAATTTGTAAACGCGCAGGTAGAGGTGGAGTGCCTATGCATAGATAATAAAAAAAATAGGGGGGGGGGGTGTAAATAGTCCGGTGGCCATTTGATTAGTTGTTCAGCAGTCTTATGGCTTGGGGGTAGAAGCTGTTAAGGAGCCTTTTGGTCCAAGACGTGCTGCTCCAGTACAGCTTGCCGTGCGGTAGCAGAGAGAACAGTCTATGACTTGGGTGACTCGAGTCTTTGACCATTTTTGGGGCTTTCCTCTGACACCACCTATACAGTGGGGCAAAAAAAGTATTTAGTCAGCCACCAATTGTGCAAGTTCTCCCACTTAAAAAAGGGGGCCTGTAATTTTCATCATAGGTACACTTCAACTATGACAGACAAAATGACAAAAAAAATCAAGAAAATCACATTGTAGGATTTTTTATGAATTTATTTGCAAATTATGGTTGAAAATAATTATTTGGTCAATAACAAAAGTTTATCTCAATACTTTGTTATATACCCTTTGTTGGCAATGACAGAGGTCAAACGTTTTCTGTAAGTCTTCACAAGGTTTTCACACACTGTTGCTGGTATTTTGGCCCATTTATCCATGCATATCTCCTCTAGAGCAGTGATGTTTTGGGGCTGTGGCTGGGCAACACGGACTTTCAACTCCCTCCAAAGATTTTCTATGGGGTTGAGATCTGGAGACTGGCTAGGCCACTCCAGGACCTTGAAATGCTTCTTACGAAGCCACTCCTTCGTTGCCCGGGCGGTGTGTTTGGGATCATTGTCATGCTGAAAGACCCAGCCACGTTTCATCTTCAATGCCCTTGCTGATGGAAGGAGGTTTTCACTCAAAATCTCACGATACATGGCCCCATTCATTCTTTCTTTTACACGGATCAGTCGTCCTGGTCCCTTTGCAGAAAAACAGCCCCAAAGCATGATGTTTCCACCCCCATGCTTCACAGTAGGTATGGTGTTCTTTGGATGCAACTCAGCATTCTTTGTCCTCCAAACACGACGACTTGAGTTTTTACCAAAAAGTTGTATTTTGGTTTAATCTGACAATATGATATTAAAATCAAATCAAATCAAATGTATTTATATAGCCCTTCGTACATCAGCTGATATCTCAAAGTGCTGTACAGAAACCAAGCCTAAAACCCCAAACAGCAAGCAATGCAGGTGTAGAAGCACGGTGGCTAGGAAAAACTCCCTAGAAAGGCCAAAACCTAGGAAGAAACCTAGAGAGGAAGCAGGCTATGTCGGGTGGCCATTCCTCTTCTGGCTGTGCACTTTTATAGAACATGGCCAAGACGTTCAAATGTTCATAAATGACCAGCATAGTCAAATAATAATAATCACAGGCAGAACAGTTGAAACTGGAGCAGCAGCACGGCCAGGTGGACTGGGGACAGCAAGGAGTCATCATGTCAGGTAGTCCTGAGGCATGGTCCTAGGGCTCAGGTCCTCCGAGAGAGAGAAAGAAAGAAAGAAAGAGAGAATTAGAGAGAGCATACTTAAATTCACACAGGACACTGGATAGGACAGGAGAAGAACTCCAGATATAACAAACTGACCCTAGCCCCCCGACACATAAACTACTGCAGCACAAATACTGGAGGCTGAGACAGGAGGGGTCAGGGGACACTGTGGCCCCATCCGATGACAGGGCCAAACAGGAAGGATATAACCACACCCACTTTGCCAAAGCACAGCCCCCACACCACTAGAGGGATATCTTCAACCACCAACTTACCATCCTGAGACAAGGCCGAGTATAGCCCACAAAGATCTCCGCCACGGCACAACCCAAGGGGGGGCGCCAACCCAGACAGGAAGATCACATCAGTGACTCAACCCACTCAAGTGACGCACCCCTCCTAGGGACGGCATGAAAGAGCCCTAGTAAGCCAGTGACTCAGCCCCTGTAATAGGGTTAGAGGCAGAGAATCCCAGTAGAAAGAGGGGAACCGCCCAGGCAGAGACAGCAAGGGCGGTTCGTTGCTACAGAGCCTTTCCGTTCACCTTCACACTCCTGGGCCAGACTACACTCAAACATATGACCCACTGAAGAGATAAGTCTTCAGTAAAGACTTAAAGGTTGAGACCGAGTTTGCGTCTCTCACATGGGTAGGCAGACCATTCCATAAAAATGGAGCTCTATAGGAGAAAGCCCTGCCTCCAGCTGTTTGCTTAGAAATTCTAGGGACAATTAGGAGGCCTGCGTCTTGTGACCGTAGCGTAGGTGTAGGTATGTACGGCAGGACCAAATCAGAGAGATAGGTAGGAGCAAGCCCATGTAATGCTTTGTAGGTTAGCAGTAAAACCTTGAAATCAGCCCTTGCCTTGACAGGAAGCCAGTGTAGGGAGGCTAGCACTGGAGTAATATGATCAATTTTTTTGGTTCTATTCAGGATTCTAGCAGCCGTATTTAGAACTAACTGAAGTTTATTTAGTACTTTTTCCGGGTAGCCGGGAAGTAGAGCATTGCAGTAGTCTAACCTAGAAGTGACAAAAGCATGGATACATTTTTCTGCATTATTTTTGGACAGAATGTTTCTGATTTTTGCAATGTTACGTAGATGGAAAAAAGCTGTCCTTGAAACAGTCTTGATGTGTTCTTCAAAAGAGAGATCAGTGTCCAGAGTAACGCCGAGGTCCTTCACAGTTTTATTTGAGATGACTGTACAACCATTAAGATATGATTGTCAGATTCAACAGAATATCTCTTTGTTTCTTGGGACCTAGAACAAGCATCTCTGTTTTGTCCGAGTTTAAAAGTAGAAAGTTTGCTGCCATCCACTTCCTTATGTCTGAAACACATGCTTCTAGCGAGGGCAATTTTGGGGCTTCACCATGTTTCATTGAAATGTACAGCTGTGTGTCATCCGCATCGCAGTGAAAGTTAACATTATGTTTTCGAATGACATCCCCAAGAGGTAAAATATATAGTGAAAACAATAGTGGTCCTAAAACGGAACCTTGAGGAACACCGAAATTTACAGTTGATTTGTCAGAGGACAAACCATTCACAGAGACAAACTGATATCTTTCCGACAGATAAGATCTAAACCAGGCCAGAACTTGTCCGTGTAGACCAATTTGGGTTTCCAATCTCTCCAACAGAATGTGGTGATCGATGGTATCAAAAGCAGCACTAAGGTCTAGGAGCACGAGGACAGATGCAGAGCCTCGGTCTGATGCCATTAAAAGGTAATTTACCACCTTCACAAGTGCAGTCTCAGTGCTATGATGGGGACTAAAACCAGACTGAAGCATTTCGTATACATTGTTTGTCTTCAGGAAGGCAGTGAGTTGCTGCGCAACAGCCTTTTCTAAAATTTTTGAGAGGAATGGAAGATTCGATATAGGCCAATAGTTTTTTATATTTTGGCTTTTTGGCTTTTTCAAGAGAGGCTTTATTACTGCCACTTTTAGTGAGTTTGGTACACATCCGGTGGATAGAGAGACGTTTATTATGTTCAACATAGGAGGGCCAAGCACAAGAAGCAGCTCTTTCAGTAGTTTAGTTGGAATAGGGTCCAGTATGCAGCTTGGAGGTTTAGAGGCCATGATTATTTTCATCAGTGTGTCAAGAGATATAGTACTAAAACACTTAAATGTCTCTCTTGATCCTAGGTCCTGGCAGAGTTGTGCAGACTCAGGACAACTGAGCTTTGAAGGAATACACAGATTTAAGGAGGAGTCCGTAATTTCCTTTCTAATAATCATGATCTTTTCCTCAAAGAAGTTCATTAATTTATTACTGCTGAAGTGAAAGCCACCCTCTCTTGGGGAATGCTGCTTTTTAGTTAGCTTTGCGACAGTATCAAAAAGGAATTTCGGATTGTTCTTATTTTCCTCAATTAAGTTGGAAAATAGGATGATCGAGCAGCAGTAAGGGCTCTTCGATACTGCACTGTCTTTCCAAGCTAGTCAGAAGACGTCCAGTTTGGTGTGGCGCCATTTCCGTTCAAATTTTCTGGAAGCTTGCTTCAGAGCTCCCAATTCTCCCAATCTTCTTCTGGATCATCCAAATGCTCTATAGCAAACTTCAGATGGGCCTGGACATGTACTGGCTTAAGCAGGGGGACACGTCTGGCACTGCAGGATTTGAGTCCCTGGCGGCGTAGTGTGTTACTGATGGTAGGCTTTGTTACTTTGGTCCCAGCTCTCTGTAGGTCATTCACTAGGTCCCCCCGTGTGGTTCTGGGATTTTTGCTCACCGTCCTTGTGATCATTTTGACCCCACGGGGTGAAATCTTGCGTGGAGCCCCAGATCGAGGGAGATTATCAGTGGTCTTGCATGTCTTCCATTTCCTAATAATTGCTCCCGCAGTTGATTTCTTCAAACCAAGCTGCTTACCTATTGCAGATTCAGTCTTCCCAGCCTGGTGCAGGTCTACAGTTTTGTTTCTGGTGTCCTTTGACAGCTCTTTGGTCTTGGCCATACCGGAGTTTGGAGTGTGACTGTTTGAGTTTGTGGACAGGTGTCTTTTATACAAGTTCAAAGAGGTGCCATTAATACAGGTAACAAGTGGAGGACAGAGGAGCCTCTTAAAGAAGAAGTTACAGGTCTGTGAGAGCCAGACATCTTGCTTGTTTGCAGGTGACCAAATACTTATTTTCCACCATTTTTCTCATTTTCTCTGTCATAGTTGAAGTGAACCTATGATGAAAATTACAGACCTCTCTCATATTTTTAAGTGGGAGAACTTGCACAATTTGTGGCTGACTAAATACTTTTTTGCCCCACTGTAGGTCCTGGATAGCAGGAAACTAAGCCCCAGTGATGTACTGGGCTGTACGCACTACCCTCTGTAGCGACTTAAGGTCAGATGACAAGTAGTTGCCATACCAGGTGGTGATGTATCCAGTCAGGATGCTCTCGATGGTGCAGCTGTAGAACCTTTTAAGGATCTAGGGACCCATGCCAAATCTGTTCAGTCTCCTGAGGGGGAAAAGGTGTTGTCATGCCCTCTTTACGACTGTCTTGGTATGTTTGGACCATGATAGTTCGTTGCTGATGTGGACACCAAGAAACTCTCGAACCGCCCCACTACAGCCCCGTCGATGTTAATGGGGGCGTGTTCGGCCCACCTTTTTCTGTAGGCAGAAACTTAAACAGGAGGTACCCGTGCTAAGATTGATTCAATGCTGGTCTGACCAATTGGAATCAATGCTTCAAGATTGTTTTGACCGTGTATAGACGGCAGCATTTGGGCAAAACTGAATGCTGACGTTTTGCCTGTTTGTTAGCGTTACGGAGTTAATAACTATACAATTTGTATTCAACCATATTCCCAGTCACCTTGCCATGGTTAAATGCGGTTTGCACTTTCAGTTTTGTACGAATGCCTCCATCTATCCAAGGTTTCTGGTTTAGGTAGGTTTTAATAGTCACAGTGGGAACAACATTGCCTATACACTTCCCGATGATCTCAGTCACTGTGTACGTGTATATGTCAATGTTATTCTCAGAGGTTACCTGGAACATATCCCAGTCAACGTGATCAAAACAATTTTGAAGCATGGATTCCGATTGGTCAGACCAGCGTTGAATAGACCTTAGCACGGGTACTTCCTGTTTGAGTTTGTGCCTATAGGAAGGGAGGACCAAAAAGGGCGGAGGAGGGCCTTGTAGGCATTGTAGGGGGAGTAGCATTGATTGATTGTTTTAGCAACACGAGTACAACAGTAAATGCGTTGATAGAACTTTGGAAGCATTTTCCTCAAATTTGCTTTGTTAAAAAGCAAGGTATAGTTGGGGTAATCTGCTATCTTAATGAGATACATATCACAGGGTGTGACACAGAAAAGCACATGAGAAATCTTGAAGAAGTGCGAAAAAGAACAAGTCTGCAATCTGAAAGTTAAAAAAGAGAAATGGTTTTTCTTCCAGAACAGTGTAGCCTATCTAGATGCAGAGGGGATACACCCCATGAAACAGAAAACGGAATCTATTGAGAAGGCTCCCATTCCTAAACAACACTGAGCTCAGGTCTTTTCTGTCATTACTTAACTTAACTCAGCAAAAAAGAAACATCCCTTTATCAGGTCCCTTTCTTTCAAAGACCATTCGTAAAAATCGAAATAACTTCACAGGTCTTCATTGTAAAAGGTTTAAACACAGTTTCCCATGCTTGTTCAATGAACCATAAACAATTAATTAACACGCACCTGTGGAACGGTCATTAAGATACTAACAGCTTACAGACAGTAGGCAATTAAGGTCACAGTTATGAAAACTTAGGACACTAAAGAGGCCTTTCTACTGACTCTGAAAAACACCAAAATAAAGATCCTCAGGGTCCCTGCTCATCTGCGTGAATGTGCCTTAGGCATGCTGCAAGGAGGCATGAGGACTGCAGATGTGGCCAGGGCAATAAATTGCAATGTCTGTACTGTGAGACGCCTAATACAGTGCAACAGAAAGACAGGATGGACAGCTGATCGTCCTCGCAGTGGCAAACCATGTCTAATCACATTTGTACATCCAAACATCACACCTGCGGGACAGGTACAGGATGGCAATAGCAACTCCCCGAGTTACACCAGGAACGCACAATCCCTCCAACAGATGACTTGCCAATCACTGCTAAAGATATATCACTTGAAACAGAGAAAGATCCTGTATTGAAAATGGTGAAGTAGTATGTAATATCAGGTTGGCCAAACCGTGTACCAAACGAAGTCTTTAAACCTTACGTCAAAACAAAGTTTGAACTTACCATTGAGGATGATTGTATTCTTTGGGGTTACAGTGTGGTGATTCCACAAAGCCTGCAAAGCAGACTATTGGCAGAACTACATGAGAGTCATTGGGGTATCGTTAAGATAACTTCTAACTAAGGATTTTTTCTCTGGTGGCCTACTCTTGATGAAAATATTGAAACTGAAGTCAGAGACATGAAAAACTTGCTAGCTATATTCAACTTACCTTGTTTTGCTTTCTTGATGCTCACTCCTGGTGAATTTTGTTCTTCCTCTTCTTCCCTCACTTTTTTGCCTCAATTTTTTTCAGAATCCAGTCATGTGACACGTCTACTCCCCGCCTGCTCTCAGTTTGGTATTCCTTCCTCATCTCCATTTTCACTGGGGACCTGAAGCAACCAATTATAGTCCTTTCAGCTTTGAGAACATGTTTGAGTAAGTAAAACAGTTTCATCAAGGGTGACAAGCCCATCTTCCTCAGCATAGGCTACATTAATTTTGCCCTCCATCGATGATGATGTGTGTGAGTGAATGTGAGAGACAGAGAGAGAGAGAAAGAGAGAGATTAAAATAGTCGAAACAGGAACATTATACATCTGGCTAGAAATTAATAAGGATATTATCTCAACAGATAGAAATGTCCCCAAGTCGGAAGTTTACATACACCTTAGCCAAATACATTTAATAAACTCAGTTTTTCACAATTCCTGACATTTAATCCTTGTAAAAATTCCCTGTTTTAGGTCAGTTAGGATAACCACTTTATTTTCAGAATGTGAAATGTCAGAATAATAGTAGAGAGAAAGATTTATTTCAGCTTTAATTTCTTTCATCACATTCCCAGTGGGTCAGAAGTTTACATACACTCAATTAGTATTCGGTAGCATTGCCTTTAAATTGTTTCACTTGGGTCACAGATTTCGGGAAGCCTTCCACAAGCTTCCAACAATAAGTTGGGTGAATTTTAGCACATTCCTCATGACAGAGCTGGTGTAACTGAGTCAGGTTTGTAGGCCTCCTTGCTCGTACACGCTTTTTCCGTGTATTTTGTATACAATTGTATTTTGTTTCATCACACCAGAGGACATTTCTCCCAAAATTGCCATGGTGTTTATACTTGCGTACTATTGTTTGTATAGATGAACGTGGTAGGCATTTAGAAATTGCTCCCAAGGATGAACCAGACTTGGGGAAGTCTACAATTTTGTTTCTGAGGTCTTGGTTGATTTCATTTGACTTTCCCATGATGTCAAGCAAAAAGGCACTGCATTTGAAAGTAGGCCTTGAAATACATCCACAGGTATACCTCCAATTGACTCAAATTATGTCAATTAGCCTATCAGAAGCTTCTAAAGCCATGACATCATTTTTTGGAATTTTCCAAGCTGTTTAAAGACACAGTCAACTTAGTGTATGTAAACTTTTGACCCACTGGAATTGTGATACAATGAATTATAAGTGAAATAATATGTCTGTAAACAATTGTTGGGAAAACTACTTGTGTCATGCACAATGTAGATGTCCTAACCAACTTGCCAAAAACTATAGTTTGAAAAGAAATTTGTGGAGTGGTTGAAAAACAAGTTTTAATGTAGATATACAGTGGAAGTCGGAAGTTTACGTACACTTAGGTTGGAGTCATTAAAACTAGTTTTTCAACCACTCAACAAATTGCAGTTCAAGAAAGAGATAAGAAAATATGTACCAAATAATTAAAAGTAACACAATTAAACAACAATAACAAGGCTATATACAGGGTGTACCGGTACCGAGTTAATGTGCAGGGGTACAGGCTAGTTGAGGTCATTTGTACATGTAGGTAGGGGTGAAGTGACTATGTGTCAGAGTATAGGATATGTGGTTAAGGCGGAGTCAGGCGCAGGACACAGAGCTGAGTAATAATAGTACATTTACTCAAAAATAATCTTCCAAAACTGAGAACGAAAATCCAGAATCACAAAAACGAGACAACTGACTTTCTGACTTTCCTTCACTCTGCAGTCATACTCATTCCAAACCATCTCAATTGGATTGAGGTTGGGTGATTGTGGAGGCCAGATAATCTAATGCAGCACTCCATCACCCTCCTTCTTGGTCAAATAGCCCTCCTTCTTGGTTGGAACCGTTAATTGAAATGCCTTCCAGGTGATTGCCTCATTAAGCTGGTTGAGAGAATACCAAGCGTGTGCAAAGCTGTCATCAAGGCAAATGATGGCTACTTTGAAGAATCTCAAATATAAAATATATTTTGATTTGTTTTAACACTTTTTTTGGTTACTACTTACTGTACATGATTCAATATGTGTTATTTCACAGTTTTGATCTCTTCACTATTATTCTACAATGTAGAAAATAGTAAAAATAAAGACTTTTGACTGGTACTTTTGACTGGTACTGTACATAATATATTACAAATCTTAGAATCATCTATTAAAGATGACCAGGACCCACTGGTTTCTCAAATTACATTGCATGAACTACAGGACAAAATGAAAACCCCTCAAACCCAAAAAGGCCTGTTGTGTTGATGGTATCCTAAATTAAATGATAAAATATACAGACCACAAATTCCAATTAGCTATTGTCACGCCCTGGTCTTAGTATTTTGTGTTTTCTTTATTATTTTGGTCAGGCCAGGGTGTGACATGGGTTAATTATGTGGTGTGTTTTGTCTTGGGTTTTTTTGTAGGTATTGGGATTGTGGTATAGTGGGGTTGTCTAGAAAATTCTATGGTTGCCTGAAGTGGTTCTCAATCAGAGGCAGGTGTTTATCGTTGTCTCTGATTGAGAACCATATTTAGGCAGCCATATTCTTTGAGTGTTTTGTAGGTGATTGTTCCTGTCTCTGTGTTAGTTATTCATCAGAATAGGCTGTTTAGGGTTTTGTGTTGTTTATATTTTATTAAACATGTATTGAAATAACCACGCTGCATTTTGGTCTGCCTCTCCTTCGACGGAAGAAAACCCTAACAGCTATACTTAAACTCTTTAACATCATCCTCACCTCTGGCATCTTCACCAATATTTGGAACCAAGGACTGATCCCCCGCAATGCACAAAAGTGTAAACAAATTTGACCCTAATAACTACCGTGGGATATGCATCAACAGCCACCTTGGGGAAATCCTTTGCATTATCATTAACAGCAGAATAGTACATTTCCTCAGTGAAAACAATGCATTGAGCAAATGTCAAATAGGCTTTTTACCAAATTACCATACGACAGACCACGTATTCACCCTGCACACCCTAATTGACAAAAAACAAAAACAAAGGCAATGCTTTGTAGTTTTATTGACTTAAATAAAAGCTTCTCACTTAATTTAGCATGAAGGTCTGCTATACAAATTGATGGAAAGCGGTGTTGGGGGGAAAAACATATAACACCAAAAAAGTATGTGGACACCTGCTTGTCTAACATTTCATACCAAAATCTATAAACAGCCCTCTGCTCTTCTGGGGTTGGAACACAGCTGCGGGAACTTGCTTCGACTCAGCCACAAGAGCATTAGTGAGGTCGGGCACTGATGTTGGGCGATTAGGCCTGGCTCACAGTCGGCGTTCCAATTTATCCCAAAGACCATTGATGGGGTTGAGGTGAAGGCTCTCTGCAGGTCAGTGAAGTTCTTCCATACCAGTCTCAACAAACCATTACTGAGCTCTTCAGTAAAGCCATTCTACTGCCAATGTTTGTCTGTGGAGATTGCATGGTTATGTGCTCGATTTTATACATCTGTCAGCAATGGGTGTGGCTGAAATAGCCAAATCCACTAATTTGAAGTAGATATAGTGTGTATCAACGAATTGGCGAGGGCACCAGAGGAGTCTATAGCACCCGCTCTCACCTTACTAGAATCTGAAGTTAAAATGTCTACTGTTTGCTGATGATCTGGTGCTTCTGTCCCCAACCAAGAGGGCCTGCAGTAACACCTAGATCTTCTCCACAGATTCTGACATGCCTAGGCCCTGACAGTAAATCTCAGTAAGACAAAAATAATGGTCTTCCAAAAAAGGTCCAGTTGCCAATACCACAAATACAAATTCTATCTAGACACAGTTTCCCTAGAGCACACAAAAAAACTATACCTACCTCAGCCTAAACATCAGCACCACAGGTAACTTCCACAAAGCCGTGAATGATCTGAGAGACAAGGCTAGAAAGGCCTTCTACGCCATCAAAAGGAACATAAAATTCCACATCCCAATTAGGATCTGGCAAAAAAATACTTGAATTAGTTATGGAACCCATTGCCTTTTAGGGTCATGAGGTCTGGCATCTGCTCACCAACCAAGAATTCACAAAATGGGACAAATACCAAATTGAGACTCTGTATGCAGAATTCAGCGAAAACATCCTCAGTATACAGCGTAAAACACCAAATAATGCATGCAGAGCAGAATTAGGCCGATACCTGCTAATTATCCAAATCCAGAAAGAGACGTTAAATTCTACAACCACCTAAAAGGAAGCAATTCCCAAACCGTCCAGGGGCTCTGTTCACAAACACAAACAGACCCCACAGTGCCCCAGGACAGCAACAGCAGCACAATTAGACCCAACCAAATCATGAGAAAACAAAAAGATAATTACTTAACATATTGGAAAGAATTTACCAAGAAACAGAGCAAACTTGAATGTTATTTGGCCCAAAACAGAGAGTACACAGTGGCAGAATACCTGACCTCTGTGACCCGAAATGAATATGTACAGATTCAGTGAGCATAGCCTTGCTGTTGAGAGAGGCCACCGTAGGCAGACCTGGCTCTCAAGAGAAGACAGGCTATGTGCACACTGCAAACAAAATGAGGCAGATACTGAGCTGCACTTCCCAACCTCCTACCAAATGTATGGCCATATTAGAGACACATATTTCCATCAGATTACACAGACCCACAAAGAATATGAAAACAAATCCAATTTTGATAAACTCCTATATTTATTGGGTCTTGTGAAGTCTCTCTCACTTGATGAGAACATTCCCACGACAACATAGACATGGAATCACTTGTCACTTTAATAACGGAACACTGGACACTTTAATAATGTCTACATAATGTTATACTCATTTCATATGTATATACTGTATTCTACTGTATTCTAGTCAATGCCACTCTGACATTGCTCCTCCTAGCATTTATATATTTCTTAATTCCATTATTTTACTTTGAGATTTGTGTGTATTGTGAATTTTTAGATACTACTGCACTGTTGGAGCTAGGAACACAAGCATTTTGCTACACCTGCAATAACATCTGCTATATATGTGTGCGTGACCAGTAACATTCTATTTGATTTGTAACCTGTTGTCTCAAGGAAAGGGCAACCAGTGAAGAACAAACACGAAGTAAATACAACCCATATTTCTGTTTATTTATTTTCCCTTTTGTACTTAAACTATTTGCACATCTTTATAATACTGTACATAGCCATAATATGACATTTGAAATGCCTCTATTCCTGAGTGTAATGTTTACTGTTCATTCTGATTGTTTGTTTCACTTTTGTTTATGATTTCACTTGCTTTGGTGTGTGTGTGTGTGTGTGTGTGTGTGTGTGTGTGTGTGTGTGTGTGTGTGTGTGTGTGTGTGTGTGTGTGTGTGTGTGTGCCCATGTGCATTCAGGTGGTTGGGGATGTGGTCCTCTCCTCCTGCCTTTCCTCCCTGCAGAAAAGTAGAGTGCTGTAACATGAATAGTTAGTTATCTCATATATGAGACCCCCTGTACACCCATTCAAAGTTACATCAGTAGCCCTGTTGTAGCCTACTGCCAATCAACTGACAATAACAATCAACGAAAGCGCCTTGTCTACAGAGAAGTGAATAGACAAGTCGGAATATGACCGGGCATCTCGAGGTGTTTGCTGTTGATTGCAGTGATATGTTATCTCTACAGAATTCCAATAAATCCCTCTCTTTCTCTCTCTCAATCCAGCAGCTGCACTCACCCACACGCCTCGCCTGACGCTGCGCGTAGCCTTCCATACAGATGAAGGCTGGAAGTCACGCACTCCTTGACGTAGTGAGAGACCGGTTGCAGTGCCGCTCCGTCTCCGAATCATCGCAGCACGTATTGCGCAGCGTGACTGATGCTCAACTCCCCCATATCCGCCAATCCAGCCGGTAAAATACCGTTTTCCTATAAAGTGGGAAGAGAAACGACGAGAAGCTTCTCATTTTATTCTACACCGGAATCATACCGGCAATCTGGTGCACGCACTGCTCTCTTTCCCCCTCCCTCTCCCTAAACTGGACTCACCCCCCTCTACATCAACATCCCCACCGGAGATGACTCGCGCACGGCGTGGAGATGCAGTGCTGATGTAGCGCTGTGCTGATAATCGCCGTTCTAGAACTCACCCGCTTGTAGCAGCAGCCAACCGTTTTTTCCCGAGTAGCAAATTGCAGAGAATATAGTTGTGATGTAAATGGTAGCGCTTTTCAAATTGCAGTTAATTGATTCTATCTAAACAGACCCAGATTAAGACATGACAACCGCTGGAACCGCTGAGGAGCCATGTCCCTGGTTATCTTCTCAACCATTCCGCAGCCAGGAGCATCAGTGTGACCCCTCAGTGAGGAGCCCAGAAGATCAGCACTAACGTGACGGACAGGACCGAATATAGTCTACATCATTCTTGGGTCCCACCTACCTGAAACAGCCTAGTTCGTCCACTATCATCACTGACTGACTATAGGCTAGGGCGTACTATTCTGATCTACTCTGTCTCTCTTCCCTGGCTCTCTGTTTTCTACAGAACCGCCAAGACATCCATTGACTACGAGCAGAACACCGCTTTTTCAAGTGAATTCGTCAGCCCTAGATTTATTTTGACAGTGTACTGAAGTGAAAACGCACCTTTTTGCCTTCTGTGTTCATAAATTCAAGGCGCAACGCATTCAGAACATAAATTAATCAGCACCCGGATTGGAGCGGCAGCGGTGTTCGGTGATCTATCTATGCACGCGAGTTCCGCCTCGCCAACCTCCTTCCTCGCCCCGGAAAGGACTTCTCGCCTTTGAGTGCTGGAAATGTTGAGATTAACGTAAAGGATGGACCTAATAATTTCTGTTTTGGGGCTCCTGACGCTGTCTCTGGAGGGCATCCGTTGCCAAGGAGTGTACGGTAAGTGTGCTTTATCCTCCCACGGGTTGCAACAAACGTGATCATGACCTTGTAAAATAATTGCAACCGTACTATCTACCTGGCAACATAGCCTATTTACACATACCCTCCGATGCTTTCTCCTTAGAATCATATAGTGCTGATGTTGCACGGGGAGTTGAATTACATTTTATAGACTGGTGAGTGACCCGCGCCAGGTTATTGAACAGAGAATATATCACAAACGGTATAATTCCGATCAAATCCTTCACAAATTATTCGTCTAAATATTGATTATCATTCACAGTCGATTAAGTCCCTCCGTTGTTAGTGTCGATGTGGGTGCATATTAAGGGCCGTCTATGTATCTTAACCTATTAAGTATAATGTTTTACGTTTGTAGATTCAGACAATGTGACCGTCACATTATTTCGTTATGCGTCTCCTAACAGTCATCAGTGAGCGAGTGCTGTTATGTATAAACTTTTGGTATTCACCAACATGAATGGTATTCAAAAAATGTATGAGCAGTGTCTATCTATCTATCTCTCCTTCTCTCTCTCTCTCACACACACACACACACACACACACACACACACACACACACACACACACACACACACACACACACACACACACACACACACACACACACACACACACACACACACACACACACATCAGTTCAACTTCTAGTTTTTATCTACATTTGTTTGAGTTGTCAACTAACATGAAATCAACTAAACATTTCACTGTCATTCGATTTAGGTGAAAAGTTGGGTCAAAAAGAGACAAAATCCCCTTACATAGATTAATTTTTGGAAATCCAAAATCAGTCTTCCATGTTGATTCACATAGCGTTTTTTGGTTTAAATGACGTGGAAACAAGTTGATTCAACCAGCTTTTGCCCAGTTGGACAGGAGTGTGCAAACAGTGGCACAGACTGATGCTCCCTTGGCTGAATAAGCATGTGTGTTGAAAGCAGTGGTGCTCTCACTGCTCTGCGGTAATCATATGAATCATAGGAGCCAGTGGAGCCACCTCACCTCCGATCTGGATACACGGGGACAGACAGCACTGACCTACAGCTGTTGCTACTAGTGGCAATGACCTGAGAGAAGATTGTAGACCAGAGAGAAAGCTCCGGTCAGATCCAGAGTTTAAGACTGCCGATGCTGGTGGTGATGCTTTAGTACCAAGCAGGCATGCTATGTACTAGTGGGATTATCCAGAGCCAGTGAGGGTCGGTCAAACTAAGGGGTTCAATAGAGACTGCTGATGGGGATGTAACACATGACATTTCCAAGCAGCCCCTCCAAGGCCTCACGGCATAATGTGTAGAATATAACCTTGCGGGGGTGTCCCGTGAAACTGTGATATGCCATCATATGGTCAATGCTACGAGTGCATTGTATATTACTACTGCTGTTGACCAATGAGGAAGCTGCAGACTATAGGGGTTCAAGTAGAAACGGGTGATGGTATAATAATATTATGGCGATGCAGTGCCAAGCTGGCATATTACTGATATTTTGGTACCATTCCATAGATTTTGTTTCATCCATTGCCTATGGTGCTAGAAGGGGGATTGAGAGGTTAGCTAACTGGAACGGAGGCAGGACACACCTGTTGATAGAGGGTTATGACGTTGAAATAAACATGCAAGAAGGACCACTTCAATGGGCTTTGTTCACAGTCACAGCAACACAACATTATTCAGTTGTTCACATATATATATATTTAGTGAGATGCATTATGCTTGTACATACGATTCTCTTGCGCTCCGCTATGAAATGCATGGCAGTATCCCACACGCTGCCAGGGTTGGTCATATTGGCTTCTTTTCTTGTCACATTTGCACATGTGTTTTAACCAGACATTACATAGGGCTGCACGACATGGGCAAAAAAATCTACACTGAACAAAAAAATGAACTTTAACATGCAACGATTTCAAAGATTTGACTGAGTTACAGTTCATATAAGGAAATCAGTCAATTGAAATAAATGCATTAGACCCAAATCTATTGATTTCACAAGACTGTAAATAGAGATACCTTAAATAAAAAGAAAAGTAGGGTCGTGGATCAGAAAAGCAGTCAGTGTCTGGTGTGACCTCCATTTGCCTTTTGCAGCGCGGCACATCTCCTTCGCACAGAGTTTATCAGGCTGTTGATTGTGGCCCATGGAATTCTGTCCCACTCCTCTTCAATAGCTGTGCATTTGCCCACTGAAATCGGTTACGACTCCAAACTGCAGTCAGGTTAAGACCCTGGTGAGGATGACGAGCACATATATGAGCTTCTCTGAGACGGTTCCTGACAGTTTGTGCAGAAATTCTTTGGTTGTGCAAACCCACAGTTTCAGCAGCTGTCCGAGTGGCTGGTCTCAACTGATCCCTAAAGAAGCCGATTGTGGAGGTCCTGGGCTGGCATGGATATACGTGGTCTGCAGTTGTGAGGCCGGTTGGATGTACTGCCAAATTCTCTAAAATGACATTGGAGGCGGCTCATGGTAGAGAAATTAACAATCCATTCTCTGGCAACAGCTCTGGTGGACATTCCTGTAGTCAGCATGCCAATTACACATTCCCTCAAAAAAAAAATGACATCTGTGGTATTGTGTTGTGTGACAAAACTGCACATTCTAGAGTGGCCTTTTATTGTCCCCAGCACAAGGTACACCTGTGTAATCATCATGCTGTTTAATCAGCGTCTTGATATGCAACACATGTCAGGTGGATGGATTATCTTGGCAAAGGAGAAATGCTCACTAACAGGGAAGTAAAAAATGTGTGCACAACATTTTAGAGGAATAAGCTTCTGTGCAAATGGACAATTTCTGCGGGTTGAAAATGGCAGATTTGGACACTGATAAGCGCCTCAGTTGGAATGCAGTGGATGTGCAGTAGCATGCTATACATGACGTCAAAGCTTCACAGCTCTGTATGGGTTTTGACTGGCAGACGTTCTAAACTTGAGCACCGTGCATGACAAGGAGTTGCTTTCAAATGATGCTTACTTTTATAAAATACCATTTTTGGATCGCTTAAACAACAACAGTAATTATGTGAAGGCAGGGACGTAGGGCTGTATTCCAAACCAAAACTACTACAAGTGTGCTTGCTCTAGTTCCTCAACAGCAAATCTAGGAGAGCTAAAAAAAATTAAAAAAACATAGTTGAAGACTTCTTACAGTCAAAAAAGTGCATTGAAATGACTTGGGAACTGTGTACACTGTGTACACCAGTTAGACCTTTCTTTCAAACCCTTGTCATTTTGTTTTGTTTTATGTTGCACCTACACCAAGTTTTCCACAAATATTCTTATCATGTTACTGAACGTATCCAGAGTCTTTTCAGATTTTGTTATCAACAAACGTCACACAAAAAAGTACAGTTAATGTAAAATGCACATATAGTCAACAGTGTAATGTTTCGATTCAGTCTTGTCAGGTGAACTGTTATGTCCTCAGTTTTAGTCTAATCATTTTCCCATAATCTTCAAACTGTTCCCTTTAAATTACTACCATAGTTATGCATATGCTTTCCATATTTCTTTTGTAAGAAACATTAATATTTAGCCTATCCATATAGGCCAATTCCCACGAGTGTAAGGAGTTTAAAGTGGATCTAACAGCGAGGTGGAGGAACTGCGAAGCTTGAGTGAGGGGGCGTAGTTTGTGTGTGTGTGTGTGTGCGTGTGTGTGTGCGTGTGTGTGTGCGTGTGTGTGTGTGTGTGTGTGTGTGAAGCAGCCGAAAGAGGAGAAAAAAAACAGAGTAAACTATGAAAACGTCACATGCGGCTGACTGTCATTTCAAAATATTGCATGCGATAGGAATCTCTTGTGAAATGGATATTACACATGTCAATATTGCGCTATCGATGTGAATTCGATTGATTGTGAAGCCATAATACAGTAGAACGGCCTATTCACTATTCAAGGTATAACACTGTCAATATGCCATAAGGCCAATTACCTAATCCCAGAGATACACAAGTGTTCTCTTTCTTACCATCAGAATTAATACAATGCATACCATATCAAAGCTATTGCCTCATAGCATATGTACATCAACAGGCACTCATTAAATAAATCATGTCCCGTAATGCTCCTCACGGTGCATAGGGAGACTTCCTGCTTAAAACTACAGGCCTGCTAATTGGCGTCAGCACTGAACAGCAGCCCTCGGTTGAAGAAAGAGAGAGAAGAACAGATGAAATTGTTTGTTGTCTTGTCTCTTTCAGAGAAAGGAAAGAGGAGCAGAAAGGGGGTGCTGACCAACCAGATCTCACCCCCGTCCCTCTGTCTTATCCGTCTTCCCAGGCCTTTCTACACATCTGTCTGCTAGGGCTTGTGGTTCAGTGGCTTTCTATGTGTAGGGGCAGAGTTGATGGGCTCATTTATATTGACATCCCCCATTCGGTAATGAGAAATCACATGCCTTCAAGAGAAAGTGAGAGAAAGTGTGACAGAGAGAGTGAGAGAGAGAGAAAATATTATTGGTGGCTTTTTAGGAAGATCCAAAAGGACTAAGACCACTAAAGGCTCTTAACCCCCTACCCCCCCTCCCTCTTAAGCTTATAATAAGACAACATGTACATGTGCATGCCCTGCGTGACCGCATCAGAGCAGTAGCTTGTGGCAAAGACTTCATGTGATGTGAGACCATGCATGATTATGTCGGAAGGAGCCTCTGCTGAAATATGCTGTACATGTTCAAATCAGTATACAATATACAGTACATACAGAATGGGGATGGCTCCAGAGAAATGGGTTGAATTGGGAGGGTTTTTTCCAGGGTTCAAAGTCAACATTTATATTCAATGGATGCTAAATGACAATATGCAACATTTAATTGTTTAGGAATAGGAAGTATATGGGAAGCATGCATGGCATCATAATACATCATAATGATGCTAAACGGACACAAGTGAGGAATGCCAAAAATTAGTAGGATGATTATCTAAGATGATACAAGACATCTTGGCTTGTTACCAATTTCTATGTTTGTATTAATATATAATATTCTCTGTTCCATCACATATATTCACATGCTGTACCAGTTTAACAAAATGCATGGTGCAACACATGAACATGACGCTTTAGGTAATACTGTACACATCATTCTATTCACTGTAGTATTCTGTTGCCGTTTTAGATGTCAGTCCGACTCTGTTTCGGGGTCGATATGATCTTGTAGCAGTCGGATATGATTAAATGACTCTGCCAGAATCATTATTGAGGGCTGATTAAAGCTGGTCAGAGCTTCAAGGCTGCAGGCCACAGAGGTCTAAAAAGACACTATACTACAAGTACTACTGCTGTAACATCTGCCCCCCCCCCCCCCACCCCCCACCCCCCCTCGTCAGTTTCATTCTTATTAGACCAGCGTCAAATTTGAGGGGAATCGTGGATTTTGTGATAGAGGCACCACATTTCACACACAAGTCCTTGTAAGTGTATTTAGCTATTGTGCCATCACCAGGGCTCTAAAGTGCGGTCAAGTTGATTCCGTTATTTTGGGAGCAATGTGCACCTAGGAATAAAATCTCCCAGATGATAATTGTTGTAATGAGTCGCCTTCACTGAGCCGTTCTTTCAGAATGCCCTATAGAAGAAAAAAAAGTGAGTGCAGCCATTGCACCATTACTTCAGAGAAAACGTCTTGCTTCTAGCCCAGCCACGTCAAAATATCTGACCCATATAACCAGAGCAGCATTTTTATCTTCCTACAGCGGATCGCAGGTACAGAATTCTACATTCAAAACCATGTTGTGGGCCTGTTCTAAAACTACTCGTGCTGTTAACCATTTATTTACACTTGGTTTATGTGTATGCAGTACACTACTGGTTGAGAGAATCCCAAGAGTGTGCAAAGCTGTCATCAAGGCAAAGGGAAGCTATTTGAAGAATCTCAAAACTAAAATGTATTTTGATTTGTTTAACACTTTTTTGGTAGTACATGATTCCATATGTGTTATTTCATAGTTTTGATGTCTTCACTATTATTCTGCAATGTAGAAAATAATAAAAATATATAAAAACCCTTGAATGAGTAGGTGTTATAAAACCTTTGACCGTTAGAGTAGATTTAAGCAATAAGGCCCGAAGAGGTTTGGTATATGGCCAATATACCACCACTGGTGTGTATTCATGGATGCCAAGGTAAGCCATGCTTCCCAAATAAAATTAATTTAAAAAAAACTAGTTAAATAAAGGTTAAATATAAATAAAAAATAGCCAATCAGCTTGGAGCTAAACTGAGTGAGCTCAACTGTGAATGATCCTAGTGCCCCCCAAAAAGGGTCAAAGGAAGCCAGTTTTGATTTGGCTTCACACCAATCACATTTAAAAGCCAACTGTCATTAACAGAAAAAAACTTGAGTTGTTGCACCTGGTTGTGGTGTTGTCCCCAGGTGGCTAGCTAGCAGTGGTGTAAACTACTTAAGTAAAAATACTTTCCCAAAATTACTCGTTAGATTTTGAATGCTTAGCAGGACAGGAAAATGGTCCAATTCACACACTTATCAAGAGATCATCCCTACTGCCTCTGATCTGGTGGACTCACTAAACACAAATGCATCGTTTGTAAATGTGACCAGATTCAGGAAAGTAGGTATATGTCGCAAGTCACAACTTAACAGGAGAGCCATTTGAACGTAAAAAAACATTTTTTATCAAAATGTGTTTTTTGGCAGAAATGCCTTCTTGAACATGTGAACTTTCATGTGCCTTAATAACAAACGTGTATGCCATCAAAAATACAAATACAATTGTTAAATTACGAGCCTTGTTGGTTAAGCCACAGAAAAAGTTATCAACCTTCGCACTAGCCATGATTGCCTGAGAAAATGACTGGGCTGGACATGTCGAGAAAGGAGTTTGGATTGGTCTGCCATAGAAGCTGGTCAGTCTGTGTTGGTAATCCTGTCGAACACGGCTTTTATTTTTTTGTTATTTTGTAGTGGAGCTACATAAGTGTGGCTCCACTTTCTGGAGGATCAAGTTTTGAAATCAGTGGAATTAGAGTATGATAGCTAAAGAGATGGAGGAAACACCTGTCTCTGGATTTCATCTTTAAACTAAGGGCAACCGTGGCATGGCATTCCTGTCAGGGAGACGCGTCCATGCACGATGATGTATACAGGTAAGATAGTATTGCGTTAGCTAGCTAACAATACATTTTCAGATATTACACGTTCTCATTTTGACAGAAAGTGGTTTCCTTTCAAGCTAATGTTAGCTGGCTGGCTCCCTAGCTGATGTTAATCGTTTCCCAGAGCTGTGTACTGTTCTAGTTAGAGCCTAATGTTAGCTAGATAACATTGGACATGGTTGGTTAGCTCCCAGCACTGTGGCATTGTTGGCACTGTTTATCGTTTAACTAGTTATCGTTGACTGGCTGGCTCATTCGCTAACGTTACATGACGTGTGTACAACACCCATTGAATATGGCCGGTAAACAGCTGCAAAAAAAGTGTAATGAAATTGTTGCCAGCAGAGCTGGTTAGGCTGTTTTTATGTTATCCAGAGGTAAACAAATCATCGGCCAGATAGTCAAGTGTGCTCTACCAGAGCGAAACGAGATGGGTGGGGCTAAAGCTTAGGGTGAGGGTGTGAACGATGCTGAATGGGTTTAGACAAAGAAGAGCTCTTAACTAGATAGCAAAACATTGAAAGGTGATTTTCTCAAAGTGAGTTTGCAAGTTGATCAACTTTCAAAGCAGAATTACTTTCCCATTGTTCCTCAAATGCATTGTATGATATACCATTTTGTTTTCTGAGTCTCTACTTTTATATAATGTAAAAAACACCATGTCACATTTTGCTACATAAGACCGAATCCAGGTGGTGAGTCACAAAGTAAGTCTGGGTGTTAGAGTGTGCCCCTGGCTATCCGTAAACATTTTACGATAAGAAAATTGTGCTGCCTGGTTTACTTAATATAAGCAATTTGAAATGTACTTTTACTTTTGATACTTAAGTATATTTTTTGCAATTACATTTACTTTTGATACTTAACGATATTTAAAACCAAATACTTTTAGACTTTTACTCAAGTAACATTTTTCTGTGTGACTTTTACTTTTACTTGAGTCACCTTAACAGAAAATGACTACTTTTACTCAAGTATGACAATTGAGTAGTTTTCCACCACTGCTAGCTAGTGTCATGAAGTTGGCCTGAGTGGGGGAAGTTTATGACCCCCATAAATACCTTTCTCCCTTTCCTCTTTCTTGACTCTACAGAAGGACTCTTGAAAAGCCTTTGTTAAACATATAGAGTCTGGGAACATCAAAAGGTGGGGGGAACGGAACCATATTTCGGTAATCCAACCATTTGAAAATATGCATTGGTACTTAATGAATATGATGCAAGAGCAGTTGGCGTCTGAGACATTCTTATTAATGATAGGATGACATAAACTGTATCTTGGAAAGTCTACACATTATAGTTATCAGATTCACATGGAATTGTTGTGCAATTTAAATGTTTAAATATGACACTATTTGTGAAAATATTTAATGTAATTTTATATTCCAAATGAGAGAATTGGGTTTTCATAAGGTTAAAGCTCTGCTCACTCAGTGCTCCCTCTGCTCACTCAGTTTTGCCACCGGAGTCCGCACCTTTGGGGGGTGGGTACTGTCACGCACTGACCATAGAGAGCCCTTGTTTCTCTATGGTGTAGTAGGTCAGGGCGTGACTACGGGGTATTCTAGTTTATAATTTATATGTTGTGTTCTAGTTTATATTTTCTATGTTAGTGTTTTGTATGATTCCCAATTAGAGGCAGCTGGTAATCGTTGTCTCTAATTGGGGATCATATTTAAGTAGCTATTTCTCCCACCTGTGTTTTTTGGGATATTGTTTTGTTTTTGTGCATGTGCACCAGGTAGTCACGTTTAGTTGTTCATTTATTGATATATTTTGTTTTGTTTAAGTTTCTCTTTGAATTAAATATGTGGAACTTAACATCTGCTGCGCCTTGGTCCCGTTCTTACCACAGCCGTGACAGAATATCCCACCAAAAGAGGACCAAGCAGCGTATCCACGAGATAAATACGTTTTGGACATGGGAAGAAGTGATGGGTGGATGCGAGACCCTTCCTTGGCTGCAGACGGAAGGTAATAATGGAGGACAGCAACTACACCAGGGTTCGCGTCCACAGAAAGCCCAAGGACAACCCCAAGATTTATTTTTGGGGGGGAGCACAAGGGGTCGCTGGCTGAGCCGCGGGAAGAGCCAGAGGAGCAGGCGATAGAGCAGGCGATAGAGAAGTGGTCAGTCGACCCAGAGAGTGCCAGAGCCCGCATGGGAGTGTGAGGAAGGATACCGGAGAATGGAGTTGGCTAGGAGTCTGTGGCAGCGCAGCGTGCTAAAGAGCGGGTCATCAGTCCAGCATCATATGTGACGGCTCCACGCACCAGATCTCCAGTGCACCTCCTTAGCCCGGTACGTCCTGTGCGCCATGAGGAGCGTGTCATCAGTCCGCTGCCAAAGAAGCCCTAAGATTCTTTTGGGGGGATAGGCACATGGAGCTGGCGATCAAACAGCGGAGAGTGCCAGAGCCTGTGTGGTAGTCGGAGGAGGAATTTGATGAAAGATTCCGGAGAGAGGTGGTAGTGATGAGAATGCTGCAGCACACTCGTCCTGAAGTGCGTGTCCCCAGTCCGGTACGTCCTGTGCCAGCTCCCCGCACTCTCCCTGAAGAGCCAGAGACCGTCAGCGAGGCGATGGAGAAGTTGGGAGAGAGAGAGAGGAGAGAGATGTTGTGCAAGTGTGTTCTGCTCAACATTCGACCAGAGGATCCGGTTAGCAGTCTGGTAAAACCTGTTTCGACTCCATACATCTGGATTCCAGTGCGCCTCCCCAGTCTGGTACGTCCTGTGCCTTCTCCCAGCACTCGCCAGGAAGTGCGTGTCACCAGTCTGGTGCCACCTGTACCGGCTCCAAGCACTAGGCCTCCAGTGCGCATTCACAGTCCAGAGCTTCCGGCGACGGTTCCCAGTCCAGAGCTTCCGGCGACAGTTCCCAGTCCAGAGCTTCCTGCAACGTTCCACAGTCTGGAACCTCCTGCGACGGTCCACAGTCCGGAACCTCCTGCGACGGTCCACGGTCCACCATGGACAGAAACATGACAAAGAGCTTACATTGATTGGACAAAACACTTTTAGTTGTCACTGTATTAGACTAATCATAGGTGATTTGATAATGTTGAAAACGAAATAGTGCTGATAAACTACGGTTTGCAGGGCTCAAACCACCCAGTTTATAATGTTGGCTGGCTGACAGACAGTTGTATCATGTGCAAGGCACAGCTGAGCATAAATTGAAGTCATTTGCTAATAATTGGCTCTTTTTATTTTACTGAACTGATGGTCAGTCTGAGTGGAGGGAGGGGGAGATTAGCAGAGGGTCCACCTTTTACCAGCTCAGCTCCTTTCCTCCAGTGAGACTGACCAGAGAGAGGGGACACTCTCTTCCACCTAATGGTGAAACGCGAGTTGCGTCGCATTATTTTCGCCTCATGCACAAATTTGTGTTGTTACGACCAGAGAAAGTTAAATATTCCTCGATATTAAAATACGATTTGCTAATAATAATAATAAAAATACACTTGGCTACTCATTCATTGTAGCTGCAACTCGAGTGAAAGTAGGGAGAAGCACGTTTTATGATTTGTAAAAGTGTTGAACAGCCTCCCGAGTGACGCAGCGGTTTAAGGAACTACATTGTAGTGTTTGAGGCGTCACTACAGACCCGGGTTTCATCCAGGGCTGTGTTGCATCCGGCCAGAACTGGGAGACCCATGAGGTGGCGCACAATTGGCCAAGCGTCGTCCGGGTTAGGGAAGGGTTTTTTTCAGGCCGGGATGTCCATCTCCCATCTCTCTCTAGCGACTCCTGTGGCGGGTCGGGCGCAGTGCATGCTGACACTCACCAGGTGTACGGTGTTTCCGTCGTGGAAGCTGTAGGAACAGTGATTTGAGCTGATTGGCCAGCACAGTAAGTGTAATTGATTTAGCCACAGCTCTCCTGGTCCACCGGGTAGGCGGAGTTTGTCCCTTCAGACAAATGAAATGGTTCAAAATGGGAACACTTTGCCTATCCGGTGTGAGGGCTTCTGAATCAAGTGCATCTACTGCCAACAGCACAAGACGTTGGCTTTTCTACAGAAATGTTTGGTGATCGACTAGGAATGTCTGGCGAGATCGACTGGTCAGTGACTACTTGTCTAAATGATAACATGAAATAAGGGAGAGGAACAAGTCTTGTTTTCTTCTTGTTTTGAGGACCATGTCTCCGTATGATATGATGAAACTGTAGCTGTGAGTTAAAGTGTAAGTAGTATCTTCATCTGGAGACGACACCTTCAGTTTGCATCACAGTCTCTGACAGACAATTGCATTGGGAGCTCTGAGATGCTCTTGATAATGTCTCTCCATTGCTCCACAGAGGCAATAGAAGCAAAGTCCCCACCTCTTCTTTCCCTCTTGCGTTGCCATTGAAGTCCCTGTGATTCCTGGGGTTTCTTTTCATGAGGCTTGGTTCAGACGCTTTGGCTTCTAAGCTATGCAAATGCATTCCGCCAGTGAAACTAAAGCCGTCTTTGTTGGTTCTCAGAAGCCTCCTCCACAAAGTCCTTCATCAATGCTCTTGGATCTGGACCCTCACATTTCCCACCATAATGAGACACCAGAGAACTCTCTCTCTCTCCCTCTATCTATCTCTCTGTCGTTATACCTCTCTTTCTCCATCTCTCCCTTTCTATTTTTCGTTATCTTGCTCCCTTCTTTCTCTGTACACTCTGTTAGCACACAACCCACCAGAGGAGAATGGGGTAGAGATGAGACTGGGAGGGGGGGGGGGGGGGGGGGGGGGGGGCATTCTGAACAGCAGAGACACTTTGGAGCAGTGGAGTGGTGGGCATATAAGGGACTGGTCTGTACCCCTGGGTGGGCCCTCAGATTGCTAGTACTCTCTCCCATACTGGCAAACTTACTCACACAGAATGTCAGCTCTCATAGGACCCAGGCATAGGAGACTACTGTGCTCTGCAGTGCTTGGAGAGCAGGCACCAGTTCATACCTGAGATTGGAACCAGTACACATGTGATTGCTGCTAGTTCCTCCTCTGATGTGAAAGTTACTCATACAGAAAGCCAGCTCTCACAAGACCCAGTCTTTGGAGAGTTTCCTCTGTTTAATGTTGGAAAAACAGGAGCTAGGTAGCAGCCAATCTACAGTATATAGCCTAATTAGCCTACTCCTGTCTACACAAATACATTACATTATTTAAAGTAGGCTACTAAAGCAACATTTGGCCACAGAGGATAATTAGCTTCTTTCAAAAAAATAAGTGAGTTCTGTTGCACAGACTTCTCGCACTCTCGTTTGCTGCAGAACTGTGTGGGTCACTAAATTCACTAAAGTCACTAAATTCTATCAAAACCATAGAAACCCTTGATGTCAAAACTCCCCAAAGGCAGCCTGAAAAATAGTAGCTCTTTTACTAATAAAAGTCTCTGGATGGGTCTGAAAATTTGATGAATATAGCGTCAAAGTCACTATATTGGCAACACCGCAAACAGCACAGACACTGGACCCAATAGCCTAGTTTCAGACTCCTACTTATCCTTGCACCTTTGAAGACTAGTCAGTTCCAAGCCAGTCGTAAGAACTTAGATGTTTTACACTATATATACAAAAGTATGTGGATCCCCTCAAATTAGTGGAATCGGGTATTATAGAGTGTATATAAGGTGTATAAATCGAACACACAGCCATGCAATCTCCATAGACAAACATTGGCAGTAGAGTGGCCTTAGTGAAAAGCTCAGTGACTTTCAATGTGGCACCGTCATAGGATGCCACCTTTCCAACAAGTGCCCCGGTAAACTGTAAGTGCTGTTATTGTGAAGTGGGAATGTCTAGGAGCAACAACAGCTCAGCCGCAAAGTGGTAGGCCACAGAAGCTCAGAGAACTGGACGGCCGAGTGCTGAAGCGTGTTGCGTCGGTTGCAACATTCTCTACGAGTTCCAAATTGCCTCTGGAAGCAACGTCAGCACAAGAACTGTTTGTCGGGAGGTCCATGAAATGGGTTTCCATGGCCGAGCAGCCGCACACAAGCCTAAGATCAGTATGTGGAATGCCAAGCGTCAGCTGGAGTGGTGTAAAGCTTGCCCCCATTGGACTCTGGAGCAGTGAAAACGTGTTCTCTAGAGGGATGAATCACGCTTCACCATCTGGCAGCCCGACGGAAGAATATGGGTTTGGTGAATGCCAGGAGAACGCTACCTGCCCCAATGCATAGTGCCAACTTTAAAGTTTGGTGGAAGAGGAATAATGGTCTGGGCTGTTTTTCATAGATCGGGCTATGCTCCTTAGTTCTAGTGAAGGGAAAACTTAACGCTACAGCATACAATGACATTCTAGCTGAATCTATGCTTCCAACTTTGTGGCAACAGTTTCTTGTTTCAGCATGACAATGCCCCCATGCAAAAATGTTAGGTCCATACCGAAATGGTTTAACGAGATCGGTGTGGAAGATCTTGACTGCCCTGCACAGAGCCATGACCTCAACTGCATCGAACAGCTTTTGGATGAATTGGAACGGCAACTGCGAGCCAGGCCTAATCATCCAACATCAGTGCCCAACCTCACAAATGCTTTTGTGGCTGAATGGAATTAAATCCCAGCAGAAATGTTTGAACATTTAGTTGAAAGCCTTCTCAGAAGAGTGGAGTTATAGCAGCAAAGGGGGGACCAACTCCATATTAATGCCCATTAGATGTTCGACGAGCAGGTGTCCACATACTTTTGGTCATGTACTGTATCTCTGAAACCTCAAAAGCTTGTTTCTCCTCTGACTGTTGGATAAGGGGAACCATGGTGTGTTAACAACACTCGGTGGAGTCTAGAAATTCTGACTGGCAATGTGTCCAGCCTGAGATACCATTGTGGGCAGCTCGATGGTGGGAGATTTTTGCCTGTCTACTCTCTGCGGACCGACCAAGCTCCACTGTCACCCAGGAGCTGGTGTCCATGACATCAACTCTCTCCTGCCCACGGTTCTGGCCAACTACTCCAAATTGACACCATCGTCACTAACATAGATTTTAACGACCTTCTCACTGAAACATGGCTGTCTTCAGACTGTAGCGCTGCTTATATTGAGTGTATGAACAATACTCTGTCACCTATTCTGTCTCCTTCTTGTGAAGATTTAGTTGATAGCAAATTAAGGGCAACCATTGATGCCATAGCTCCAGGAATGTTGAAAAAGAACACATCCCCTTGGATGAGGGAGGAAGCTAATAAATTAAAGAGAAATTGCAGAAAGGCAGAGTTGCAGTTGTCCATTATGATAATCTGAGAGAGCAACTTGGCATATATAACAAGGCAATTAGAAATGCCAGACGGTCTCATTTTTCTAACTTGATCGCTAATAATCAAAATCATTTGAGTGCTCTTTTCGACCATTGATGGCCTGATAAATCCTACCCCGTGAACTGTCGTCCACATCTAAATGTGATGAGTTTGCTGCATATTTAAAAAAATAAGATACTCAGCCTAATGTTTGTTATCAGTGAACCAAGACCCGATGAGAAGTTTGATGATATGTGCCCTAGCCTACCATGCAAAGGTACTATGGATTTATTTTCGCCTGGTTGACACAGACATGCTCAGGAAAGTGATATGACAACTTAAGCCTTCTACCTGCCTTCTCGATCCTAACCCCACCATCTTCTTCAAAACAGTTTGTAATTGCATATCTGAAGAAGCGCAAGGTATTGTATAAGTCAATCTCCAACCTTCCATTCTTAATCAAAATTCTGGAGTTCTGGAATTCTGGTTTTCAAACAGCTAAATTATTTTTTTAAGTGCCAATTGTATTTAATTTTTTTTTACAAATTCCAATTTGGTTTTCGAGCCCACCACAACACAGAGACAGCCTTAGTTAAAGAGGTAAATTATCTTAGAGCCAACACAGATGCCAAACAACTCTCTGTCCTTGTACTCTAGGATTTCAGTGCTGCAGTCAACACTGTTGACCACGATGTCCTTCGGGACAGACTGGAGAGGTGGGTTTGCCTCTCCGGTCCAGTTCTAAATTGGTTTAGGACCTATTTTGCCGGTTAAGATCTTTTTGACACCCTTGGTAAACATAACTCAGAGGAAATACATAACAAACGTGGCATTCCACAAAAGTTTGATTTCGGGTCCGGTACTGTTCCGCTTATATATGTTACTCCTTGGCAGCATTATCAGATAGCACAGTATGGATTTTCACTGCTACGGAGACTTTACATTTCTGTGTCACCAGGATTTTAACTCCATGGATAAATTACAAGACTGTATTAGTCACCAGGATTTTAACTCCACAGATAAATTATAAGACTGTATTAGTGATTTAAATACTGGGATGGCTCACAACTTCCTCCAGCTAAATCAAGACAAGACTGAGGTACTTATTGTTGGAGCCAAAGCACAGAGAGAGAGTCTGGCTGCACATTTTAATTCATGTTCAATAAAGATAAAACACCAGTTGTTATTTTAGATGATGAACTCAATTTCGAATCACACATTAGGAACGTGACCAAAATAGCTTTTTACCACCTGAGGAACATTGCCAAAGTTTGGCTGTTTCTCTGTCAGGCTTATACAGAGAGACTCATCCATGCTTTTGTTATAAGCAAGCTTGACTAATGTAATGCTCTCCTGTCTGGTCTACCCAAGAAAGCCATTGGCCAAGTACAAAACATACAGAATGCTGTAGCACGGCTACAGATCAAGATCAGACGGAGAGCACACATTACACTAGTTTTAAGGTCTCTGCACTGGCTGCCTGTAATTCATTTTATGATTCTTCTATTGGTTTTTAAATCAATCCACGGTTGTGCACCCCAATACATGTCAGACATGCTTTTAAGTTACGTACCCAGTAGGTCCCTCAGGTCCTCTGGCACTGACCTTTTAACTATCCCAAAGCCTAGGACCAAGAGGCAGCCTTTAGTTATGATGCCCCCAGCCTTTGGAATAGCCTGATAAAGAACCTGAGGGGGCATATTTCAAAGAGATCTTAAAACACAACTTTTTAGCTTTGCTTTTCCTTAGGGTGCTTTTTAGTTGTTCAGTTTTTATTGTTATACTTTAGTTTTTTATCCTATTATGTTTGTAAATATTTAGTAAATATTAAAGTAAAAATAATAATATTTGAAGCATTCCATGTCTGAAATGTATAAATAACGCTTGATTTAATTTGACATGCCATTAAGTTATCCTGAAACTCATACCTCACCATTGTTATAGCCCCCCCACCCTTTATTTCCCCCCTGTTACAGACCCACCACCCCTTACACTAACTACTTTCGAGTTCCTTGGTGTCCACATCACCAACGAACTATCATGGTCCAAACACAAACAAGACAGTCGTGAAGAGGGCACGACAACACCTTTTCCCCTTCAGGAGACTGAAAAGATTTGACATGGGTTCCCAGATCCTCAAAAAGTTATACAGCTGCACCATCGAGAGCATCCTGACCGAGAGCACCCTGACCGGTTGCATCCCCGCCTGGTATGGCAACTGCTCGGCATCTGACCATAAGGCACTACAGAGGGTAGTGCGTGCGGCCCAGTACATCACTTGGGCCAAGCTTCGTGCCATCCAGTACCTACTGTATAATAGGCGGTGTCAGAGGAAAGCACAAAAAATAGGCCAGAGACTCCAGTCACCCAAGTCATAGACTGTTTTCTCTGCTACCGCACGGCAAGCAGTATCGGAGCACCAAGCCTAGGACTAAAAAGGCTCCTTAACAGCTTCTACTCCCAAGCCATAAGACTGCTGAACAATCAATCAAATGGCCACCGGACTATTTACATTGACAACCCCCTCCATTTGTTTTGTACATTGATGCTACTTGCTGTTTATTATCTATGCATAGTCACTTCACCCCTACCTACATGTACAAATTACCTCAACTAACCTGTACCCCTGCACATTAACTCGGTACCGGTACACCCTGTATATAGCCTTGTTATTGTTGTTTAATTGTGTTGCTTTTAATTATTTTTTACTTTAGTTTATTTGGTAAATATTTCCTTAACTCTTTCTTGAACTGCAATTTGTGGAGTGGTTGAAAAAATGAGTTTTAATGACTCCAACCTCAGTGTATGAAATCTTCTGACTTCAACTGTATATATACAGTATATATTAAAACTCATTTTTCAAACACTCCATAAATTTCTTGTTAACAAACTACAGTTTTGGCAAGTTGATTACGATATCTACTTTGTGCATGACACAAGTCGTTTTTCCAAAAATTGTTTACAGACAGATTATTTCACTTATAATAATGTATCACAATTCCAGTGGGTCCGAAGTTTTCATACACTAAGTTGACTGTGCCTTTAAACAGCTTGGAAAATTCCTTAAATTACGTCATGGCTTTAGAAGCTTCTGATAGGCTAATTGACATAATTTGAGTCAATTGGAGGTGCACCTGTGGATGTATTACAAAGCCTACCTTCAAACACAATGCCTTTTTGCTTGACATCATGGGAAAATCAAAAGAAATCAACCAAGATCTCAGAAACAAATTTGTAGACTTCCCCAAGTCTGGTTCATCCTTGGGAGCAATTTCTAAACGCCTGAAGGTACCACGTTCATCTGTACAAGCAATAGTACGCAAGTATAAACACCATGGGACCACGCAGCCGTCATACCGCTCAGGAAGGAGACATGTTCTGTCGCCTAGAGATGAACGTACATTGGTGCGAAAAGTGCAAATCAATCCCAGAACAACAGCATCTTCCTCCTCAACAGCATCTTGTGAAGATTGTGGAGGAAACAGGTTCAAAAGTATCTATATCAACAGTAAAACCAGTCCTATATCAACATAACGTGAAAGGCCCCTCAGCAAGGAAGAAGCCACTGCTCCAAAACCGCCATAAACAAGCCAGACTACGGTTTACAACTGCACATGAGGACAAAGATCGTACTTTTTGGAGAAATGTCCTCTGGTGTGATGAATCAAAAATACAACTGTTTAGACATAATGACCATTGTTATGTTTGGAGGAAAAGGGGGTGGCTTGCAAGCCGAAGAACACCATCCCAACCGTGAAGCTCGGGTGTGGCAGCATCATGATGTGGGGATGCTTTGCTGCAGGGGGGCCTGGTGCACTTCACAAAATAGATGGCATCATGAAGACAGAAGATTATGTGGATATATTGAAGCAACATCTCAAGACATCAGTCAGGAAGTTGAAGCTTGATCGCAAATGGGTCTTCCAAATGGATAATGACCCCAAGCATAGTTCCAAAGTTGTGGCAAAATGGCTTAAGGACAACAAAGTCAAGGTATTGGAGTGGCCATCACAACGCCCTGACCTCAATCTTATAGAAAATATCTGGGCAGAACTGGAAAAAGCATGTGCGAGCAAGGAGGCCTACAAACCTGACTCAGTTACACCAGCTCTGTCAGAAGGAATGGGCCAAAATTCACCCAACTTATAGTGAGAAGCTTGTGGAAGGCTAACAACAAATTTGACCCAAGTTAAACAAATTTAAAGGCAATGCTACCAAATACTAATTGAGTGTATGTAAACTTCTGACCCACTGGGAATGTGATGAAGGAAATAAAAGCTGAAATAAATCATTCTCTCTACTATTATTCTGACAGTTCACATTCTGAAAATAAAGTGGTGATCCTAACTGACCTAAAACAGGGAATTTCTACTAAGGATTAAATGTCAGGAATTGTGAAAAAATAAGTTTAAATGTATTTGGCTAAGGTGTATGTAAACCTCCGACTTCAACTGTATATGAAAGAGTAGTAAAAATAAACAGGCAATGTTCTGTGTGTTCTGACCTGTGTGCCAGTGAATGAGAGCTTACAGGTCGCAGTGGTGGGTAGTATATGGGGCTTTGGTAACAAAACGGGTGGCACTATGATAGACTTCATCCAATTTGCTGAGTAGAGAGTTGGAAGCTATTTTCTAAATGACATCGCCGAAGTCAAGTATCGGTAGCATAGTCAGTTTTGCGAGGGTATGTTTGGCAGCATGAGTGAAGGAGGCTTTTTTGCAAAATAGGAAGCCAATTCTCAATTTAATTTTGGATTGGAGATGCTTAAGTCCGGAAGGAGAATTTACAGTCTAACCAGACACCTAGGTATTTGTAGTTGTCCACATATTCTAAGTCATATTCTAAGAACCGTCCAGAGTAGTGATGCTAGGAGGGCCGGCGGGTGCAGGCAGCAATCGGTTGAAGAGCATGCGTTTAGTTTAACTAGCATTTAAAAGCAGTTGGAGGCTACTGAAGGACTGTTGAATGAATGGCATTGAAGCTCGTTTGGAGGTTTGTTAACACAGCATCCAAAGAAGGGCCAGATGTATACAGAATGGTGTCGTCTGCATAGAGGTGGATCAGAGAGTCACCAGCAGCAAGAGCGACATCATTGATGTATATAGAGAAGAGAGTCGGCCGAGAATTGAACCCTGTGGCACCCCCATAGAGACTGACAACAGGCTCTCCGATTTGACACACTGAATTCTATCTGAGAAATAGTTGGTGAACCAGGCGAGGCAATCATTTGAGAAACAAAGGCTATTGAGTCTGCCGAGTCTGCGGTGATTGACAGAGTCGAAAGCCTTGGCCAGGTCAATGAAGACGGCACAGTACTGTATTTTATCGATGCGGTTATGATATCGTTTAGGACCTTGAGCAAGGCTGACGTGCACCCATGACGTGCTCGGAAGTAGGGGTAGAAAGGTTGAAAGCATGGCCAGCCATAGCAAAATGCTTATTTAAATGATCGATTATCGTAGATTTATCGGTGGTGACAGTGTTTCCTAGCCTCAGTGCAGTGGGCAGCTGGGAGGAGGTGCTCTTATTCTCCATGGATTTTACAGTGTCCCAAAACTTTTTGGAATTAGTGCTACAGGATGCAAATTTCTGTTTGAAAAAGCTAGCCTTAGCTTTCTTAACAGACTGTGTATATTGGTTCCTGGGGGCTATTTCAAGACTAATGCAGTACGCCACAGTATGTTTTTGTGCTGGTCAAGGGCAGTCAAGTCTGGGGTGAACCAAGAGCTATATCTGTTCTTAGTTGTAAATGTTTTGAATGGGGCATGCTTATTTAAGATGGTGAGGAAAGCACTTTAAAAAAATAACCAGGCATCCTCTACAGACAGAATGAGGTCAATATTCTTCCAGGATACCCGGGCCAGGTCGATTTTTAGAAAGGCCTGCTCGCTGAAGTGTTTTAGGGAGCATTTGATTGTGATGGGGGTGGTTGTTTGACCGTGGACCCATTGCAGATGCAGGCAATGAGGCGGTGCAGACCGCTAGCAGTGGCTAACTGACTACTAGCTAGTAGCTAGTTAGCTGGCTAGCTCCTGATGGAAGGGCTGCGGTGGACGTGGGACGTTTGCTCCGGTTTTCATTCTGATGGTGCTTTTTCTCCCCGTAATCTGCTGACGCCATCAGGTCCTCAAACTCGGGGAAGTGCCAGGGTGGAGAAGTTATTAAAAATGCATCCGGGTCCTCTGGGTCTGTCTTTACACCAGACATCACCAGTGAAATTACAGGAGACAATAAATGATTCTGTCCAATAAACAACTCTGGAATCTCAATTAATGTCAACGCTAAAAAAGCACACACAAATCTGTGGAACAGGTCTCAACTTTTAAAAGCTCTGTGTGGTATTTACAATGTATGGATTGGTTCACATTTATAAACTAAACTCCATCTGGTGCCACCGCCTTCACATTTCTATGTCCCATTCCTTTGCTCCAACTGTCTGGGGTGTCCGACGACTTATGCCTGTCTCTCTCTTTCAGTATGATATAGATTTGCAGCTGCATCTGAGGAGTCAGTGTTACAAATGGTTAAATGCTTCAAAATCCTTGAGAGAATTTATGGGACTCCTCACCTTCAAAATCTGCCATGCTCCACTTTCCATCTGTGTACCTTAATCTCAGCTGACTAACCTAGCAGACAGTACATGGGTGTTGTGCGGACTGTTCTTCCTGAGACATGAGAAAAAACATGAAATTCATGATTTATGATATTCACACCTCTAATTCATGTTACATATGTGGCCCATCATTAGCAAATTAACAGGGTTCAAATATTTGTCTTTAGCTATCTACCACCAATGTGCAAGTTGTAAAAGTTACGGACGCCTGTCTCCCTTTCTGGTGCATTCTCTGGATAAGTGCTCTGCTATAGCTGCTGCTGTTGGAATAGTTGGAATAGTTGAGCTACTTCTGTCATCAGTCATCATCAGTTCATATCAGCTAGTGTTGTAGTCCAGCCTCTGATTCAGCCTGGCCCTTGCATGATGAGTTGTTGGAAATCCATGCCCTGGTTTGGTGATGCATCGTTCCCTTGCACAAAGAGACTCCTGGCGGGCCTGCGGGTCCCACAAACTAATTGTATAAATTTAAAAAATAAACAGGCAATAACCTCTTGTCTCCTTTGCTGTATTTTAATAGGCTTGGTTATCTAGCTAATTAATTACCAAGCTATCCATTCTTCTACCAATGTTGGGTAGCCAACTATGCTTTGGTAGCTAGTTAAAATTAGCTTGTTTTATCATGTTACAAGTAAAATCCATGTAACATGATCATTTTAACTACAAAATGTGTTAACCAGCTAGCTAGTAACGTTAGTTTTTGACTAATGTTATTTTGGCTGTAGCTATGCTAGCTGGCTAGATTGCTTTGTTGACAAATAATAGGACTGCTTCTCACATTGTTGTGGAGTCGCATTTGGAAGGTTGTGGCCTTGGGGTGTAGAGTATTGTGGACTAAGACTACAGTTATAAACCTTATCCATAACCATTTCCATGGCTTGGTGCAACATTGTTAGCTATAGGAATATATATTTTTAAATAGCCTCCAGTAGAAAACACCCCCCCCCCCAATGAATTGTTGTGCCTTGCAAATCGCATTCATTTAATTGGTAATTTTCAACGGTCACACTCTCACTTTTGGTTTTGTTCATTTGATTGGATTATTTACATTTTAATCACGACACGCTCCCTTTTATTCCCCTGTATTTCAGTTTTTGCCAGTGTTTCATGAAACTACACTTACTGTCCCATCAGTGCGTCGCTCCCAATGACTATATATGGTCGCTCATTGGTAAAAATGTTTTGGTTCATATACAAGTAGACCAGATGGAGCTGCTATTGCATTGGTGTCTATGGGAGAGTCACCCCTTAAGTAGACCAGAACTGTGTTCATTTTTTCAATGGTAAACTGCCCTAGCAAAACATCTTCATTTATCCACCATCTTTGGCTCTAGGTGCACAGATACATACCCAAGACTTGGCTCAACGTCTGTATTGGTAATTCTATAGAATATCTCTACCTCACATATTATTGATTGAGGATTGGCTGTAAGAATAGACTGTGTTGCTATCATGTCAAAGCACAAGGAAGATTACTCCATTATGGACTGGATGGACAACGTTAGAATGAAGTTCACAAAATGCAAGGGAGTATGTTGACACAGGTGAAGACCATGTCAGAGAAGAAAAGAATAGAGACTGAAACTGGGGCCAGATTCTGGAAGAATATTGGTGTGCTGGATGATGGAATACTAAAAAATATTCAGCTTAAAATTGATGCACTGAAAGCACCTACAATGCACACTAATAGAAAAATTGGACATGCGTTTAAATTCTTATTTGCCCCTAATGGATGCCCATTTGTGGAGGATGCCCATTATGATTGCTGGACCCATTTTGTCAAAGCCTGTACCATCTTATGTCAAAGTTATGTCAAAATGGAGTGAGTTGGAGGGGCTCATTGCCACATGCAACCGTTCTGTGAGAGCTTTGGAAGGTCGTATGGAAAACACTATTGCACACCAAATATGCTCCTCCATAGCTACTTTCTGAAATTATTTTTGACTATGGTCCAGTATATGGTTTCTGGTGCTTTCCATTTGAGCGGCACAGTTTATTCCAGTTCAGAGAATTATGAAGCACTGTACATATTGTCGGTTTAAAGTCCAGTATGCTAGGACTACAGAGACAGTCAATATGTAGTACCAGCTTCAAGCAGGGCTGCTTTTTAGGCATTATACTAACTTGGAGGTGAAACTATGTGTAACGGCAGATCTCCTCTTCGTCTGAAGAGGAGTAAGGATCGGACCAAGATGCAGCGTGGTAAGGGTCCATAACTTTAATCAAAGAAAGTACTGAACACTGAATAAAAAAAGAACAAAAGAAACGTGAAGAAACGAAACCGAAACAGTACTGTGTGGCGACAAACAAACACCCACAAACCAACAGTGAAACCCAGGCTACCTAAGTATGATCCTCAATCAGAGACAGCTAACGACACCTGCCTCTGATTGAGAACCATACTAGGCCGAAACAGAAATCAAACAGAAAAACAAACATAGACTGGCCACCCCAACTCACGCCCTGACCATACTAAATAAAGACAAAACAATGGAAATAAATGTCTGAATGTGACACTGAGAAATCAAGGGGCCTAGCATTGGGAATTTGATAGCAAAGCCACAGTTTATTTTTTAAATTGTAGCAGTAATAAACGTTTGATGATTTCATCATTGTTTGTGTTTATTTTAAGAAGTGTATCATGCTTTTTAGATGTTTTATTATCAATGTGTTAAATGGAACTCTGCATTGTACTGTGAAACTGTGTGAGGGGTTAAAATCCCATATGTCAACCAGCCTTTTTAGCTTGGCCTATAAATCCTCTACGGGATCAGTGTCCCCCACGTGGTACAGTTGAGCTAACGTGCGCTAATGTGATTAGCATGATGTTGTAAGAAACAAGAACATTTCCCAGGACATAGACATTTCTGATATGGGCAGAAAGCTTAAATTATTGTTACTCTAACTGCACTGTCCAATTTACAGTAGCTATTACAGTGAAGAAATACCATGCTATTGTTTGAGGAGAGCACACCGTCATGTACCAATTTGGCACATTTGGGAAGACTTGATACAACATTTTGAACAGTAATGCAGTGGTTCATTGGATCAGTCTAAAACTTTGCCCATACACTAACTTTGCCCATACATGAAATTGCCCTTAAATTGGAATAATACATTGTGGCCTTTCTCTTGCATTTCAAATATAATAAAATATTAAAACATATGCATGTTTTTTTCTTTGTATTATCTTTTAGCAGATCTAATGTGTTATATTCTCCTACATTAATTTCACATTTTCACAAACTTCAAAGTGTTTCCTTTCAAATAGTATCAAGAATATGCATACCCTTGCTTCAGTCCCTGAGCTACAGGCAGTTAGATTTGGGTATGTCAATTTAGCCGAAAATGTAAGTAAAGGGTCCGATCCTTAAGAGTTTTAATCAACGATGCCTTTGCGTTTTGTGTTCTTTAACAACATTTGATGTCTTTTATTGGCATGCTTGTTGTTTCATTTTATTGTTTTAAGAGTCTTGCTATTTTAAATGCAGTTTGAATTGAAGTTTGATTTGATATTGGATCTTTAATGGATGATTGTATGAACATAGACTCCTTTAACTTTATAGTCTGTCATTATAAATAATATATTTTTTTAATGTATAACCTAGGTTAAAGGCCTACTAAATAAATGTTTGGGCTATTAGCATGTCTAAAGATCCATGACCTTCTAGAGCCAACTAATCAAGACTGGTCCAGCTCTCTTCTTATTTTGACTTCTCAAAACTGAGCTTTTACTTCTTGTCATATCAAATCAAATGGTATTGGTCACATATACACATATAGCAGATGTTATTGCGGGTGTACCGAAATGTTTGTGTTCCTAGCAGTGCGGCAGTATCGAACATTTCACAACAATAGACACTAATCTAGAAGTAAAAGAAAATAATTGAGAAATATATAAATATTAGACCAAGCAATGTCGGAATGGCATTGACTAAAATACAGTAGAATACAATACAGTATATACATATGAGAAGAGTAAAGCAGTATGTAAACATTATTTAAACATTATTAAAGTGACTAGTGTTCCATTATTAAAGTGGCCAGTGATTCCAAGTCTATGTAAACTCAGCAAAAATAGAAACGTCCTATCACTGTCAACTGGTGTGGCCACACCAGATACAGATTTGCCAGTTCTTGCTGTGAGATGTTACCCCACTCTTCCACCAAGGCACTTGCAAGTTCCTGGACATTTCTGGGGGGAATGGCCATAGCCCTCATCATCCGATCCAACAGGTCCCAGACGTTCTCAATGGGATTGAGATCCGGGCTTTTCGCTGTCCATGGCAGAACACTCACATTCCTGTCTTTCAGGAAATCACACACAGAACGAGCAGGTGAAGATTACTTTTTGCCAGTCCTGTCTGGTCCAGCGATGGTGGGTTTGTGCCCAAAGGCGACATTGTTTGCCGGTGATGTCTGGTGAGGACCTGGCTTAAAACAGGCCTACAAGCCCTCAGTCCAGCCTCTCTCAGCCTATTGCGCACGGTCTGAGCACTGATGAAGGGATTGTGCATTCCTGGTGTAACTCGGGCAGTTGTTGTTGCCATCCTGTACCTGTCCCGCGGGTTCATGTTCGGATGTACTGATCCTGTGCAGGTGTTGTTACAGGTGGTCTGCCACTGCGAGGATGATCAGCATGTCCCAGACCCACAGGTCCCAGACCTCTCGTATGGCTGCGAGTTTGTCCGTGGTGAGCCTCGCGGGTCTCAACCAGCGGTCGTCGAACCGCTGCAGCCTCGAGTACTTGTGAAAGACCTTGAGCGGCATGGTGGCTCAAAACACAGTCCTGCTGCTCTCCGCATCCCACAGGCTGGCCGCGGCCTCGCCTCGGGACCTGTAGACGCCCGCTAGGATCAGCAGCCCTACGTAGGCGCGCAGGTCGGTGGCGTTCATGGCTCGCCAGCCGTCGTCGCTGTATTTTCTCGCCCCGTGCAGATTCGTCATGTCCACAATTATCCTTTCTATTTCCGGTGTGACAAACAGGTGGAAGGTGGATGCGATGTCGCAGGCGCGTGACACCGCGTAGGCCTTGGTGCCCGGAGTCTCGTCCGGCCTGGCGTGACAGATTGCACGGGCCCTGCAGCGGTGGCCGTAGGCACGGGGGACTATTTGATTTTGCCGTTTTTCAACAGCAAGGGCGTCTCCCTTTGGGCTCGAGCCACGGCCATCTCTTTTTTCGTGTTCGTCCTCGTGTTCATCCTCGGGGGCTTCATCATGTTTGTCCTGGCGTTCGTCCTCGTGGTCATCCTCATGTTCGTCCTCGGGGGCTTCCTCCTGGTCTTTGTCTGAAGAGCGTGAAGACGAAACCTCTCCCTCCTGCTCCTCGGAATCAGAGTAGTCTTCTTGGTCGACGGCGGAGAAGATCTGTTCTAGAACCTGCGCTGCGGTGAAACACACGGCCATGGTGGCTCGGGTCCACTGATCGGGTCCACTGAGCAGCGGCGGGGGAAAGCATGCGGCACGGGGGGGGGGGGGGGGTGTGTGTGTGTGTGTGTGTAACTATGACTTTGTGTGCCGCTGACCATATTAGTATTCTCTCTACGGCCAGCTTACGCAGGAGATGACGTGAATCGACGAGGCCCCTGTCGCGCCCGTGTGTAGCCGTGTGTGCAGTTCACCCGTGCACCACTGGGCTGTCCTCTTGCACTCACACACACAGCGGGGCATGTGTGGACGTGTGTAGCCCTGGCTGGGTCCCCAATTCACATGGTACTCACAATAACACACTTCTTGCTAGTGCTGGCTGGCTGAGCAGATGGGTCACGCTGAACCCAGGACGGCGCGGGAGAACCATCGAAACTCAGGGCCTGGGTCACTCTGACCACCAGGACCACGGGAGGGTTAATTGTTAATGGTTAATTGAACAAGCATGGGAAACAGTGTTTAAACCCTTTACAATGAAGATCTGTGAAGTTATTTGGATTTGTACGAATTATCTTTGAAAAACAGTGTTCTGAAAAAGGGATGTTTCTTTTTTTTGCTGAGTTTATATAGGGCAGCAGCCTCTAAGGTGCAGGGTTATATAACCGGGTGGAATCCGGCTACTGATGGGTATTTAACAGTCTGATGGCCTTGAAATACAAGCTGTCTCTCGGTCCCAGATTTGATGCACCTGTGCTGACCTCACATTCTGTATGATAGCGGGGTGAACAGGCCGTGGATCGGCCATGAGGTTGAAGGAATTGTCCGTAGACAGGATTGTGTCGAGGTACAGATCTGGCGAAGAGTACCAAAAAATGTCTGCAGAATTGAAGGTCTCCAAGTACAAAGCGGCCTTCATCATTCTTAAATGGAAGAAGTTTGGAACCACCAAGACTCTTCCTAGAGCTGGCTTCCTGGCTAAACTCGGCAATCGGGGGAGAAGGACATTTGTCAGGGACGTGACCAAGAACCTCTGTGGAGATGGGAGAACCTTCCAGAAGGACAACCATCTCTGCAGCAATCCACCAATCAGGCCTTTTTGGTAGAGTGGCCAGACAGAAGCCACTACCCAGTAAAAGCCACAGGACAGACTGTTTGGAGTTTGCCAAAGGGTGCCTAAAGGACTCTAAAGGACCATGAGAAACAAGATTCTCTTGTCTGATAAAACCAAGATTGAACTTTTTGGGCTGAGTGCAAAGCATCACGTCTGGAGGAAACCTTGCAACATCCCTACGGTGAAGCATGGTGGTGGCATGGTGAGACTAGTCAGTATCAAGGGAAAGATGAACATAGCAAAGTACAGAGACTGGGGCAAAGGTTCACCTTCCAACAGGACAACATCTCTAAGCACACAGCCAAGACAACGCAGGAGTGGCTTCAGGAAAAAGGATCTGAATATCCTAGAGTGGCCAACCAAGAGCTCGGACTTGAACTCAATCGATTATATCTGGAGAGACCTGAAAATAGCTGTGCAGCGACACTCCCCATCCAACCTGAGCTTGAGAGAATTTTCAAAGGACGGGAGAATCTCCTCAAATACATGTGTGCCAAGCTTGTATAGTCATACCCAAAGAAGACTCGAGGCTGTAATCGCTGCCAAAGGTGCTTCAACAAATTACTGAGTAAAGGGTCTAAATTCTTACACTACCGTTCAAAAGTTTGAGGTCACTTAGAAATGTACTTGTTTTTGAAAGAGCATCCCGGAGTTGCCTCATCACTGTTGACTTTGAGACTGGTGTTTGTGGGTACTATTTAATGAAGCTGCCAGTCGAGGACTTGTGAGTCGTCTGTTTCTCAAACTAGACACTCTAATGTGCTTGTCCTCTTGCTCAGTTGTGCACTGGGGCCTCCCACTCTTTCTATTCTGGTTTGGACAGTTTGTGCTGTTCTGTGAAGGGAGTAGTACACAGCGTTGTACGAGATCTTCAACTTCTTGGCAATTTCTCACATGGAATAGCCTTAGTTTCTCAGAACAAGAATAGACTGACGATTTTCAGAAGTAAGGTCTTTGTTTCTGGCCATTTTGAGCCTGTGATCAAACCCACAAATGCTGATGCTCCAGATACTCAACTAGTCTACAGAAGGCCAGTTTTCTTGCTTCTTTAATCAGAACAATAGTTTTCAGCTGTGCTAACATAATTGCAAAAGGGTTTTCTAATGATCAATTAGCCTTTTAAAATGACAAACTTGGATTAGCTAACACAACGTGCCACTGGAACACAGGAGTGATGGTTGCTGATAATGGGCCTCTGTACGCCTATGTAGATATTCCATCAAAAATCTGCAATTTCCAGCTACAACAGTCATTTACATCATTAGCAATTTCTACACTGTATTTCTGATCAATTTTATGTTACTTTAATGGACAAAAAAATCTGCTTTTCTTTCTAGGACATTTCTAAGTGACCCCAAACTTTTGAACGGTACTGTAAATGTGATAATTATATATTTTTAATACATTTGAGAATAATTCAATGAAACAGTTTTTGCTTCATGGGGTATTGTGTGTAGATTGTTGAGAGAAAAAAACAATTTAATACATTTTAGTATGTGGCTGTAACGAAAACAAAATGTGGAAAAAGTCAAGGGGCCTGAATACTTTCTGAATGCTTCTGTACATCTTGATGAAAAGTGCAGACCACAAAGAATTGTAAATGCGGGCTTGTTTACGTAGGCATGTCATTAACTATGAACATGATGATATTTGCTTGTTTCATATTGAAATCACTCGTATGCCCCTTTTGTTTTGATGTGGCTACAGTATTTCTCTGTGTTAATCTGAACTGGCAGGGACTGCATTCAAACACGTACAAATCGAAAGAAATTTGATCTCTAGAGTTAGCTAAGCTCATGTAGCAGGAACACACGGCACCCCTTTAGTGACGCTGGAGAAACGCAGTGATGGGATAGGTTGGCTGACACGACGCACATAGCCTTTGACTGACTGTAACTATCCCGGCCCACACAGACATTCTGAGTGCTGCTTCTGTGAAGTGATGTCTGTTGTCATGGCAACGCTATGCGAGGAGCCACATTCCTGTTTTCACGTCCCCTGACTTCCCTTCGTTGCCTCTCTCTCTCTCTCTCTCTCTCTCTCTCTCTCTCACACAGTTACTTTCTCTCTCAGCCTCTTTCTTTCTGTCTCTCGCCAGTGCTCTCTCGCTGTTGCATGCCAGAGAATTAATCACTGAAACAAATGTGAAGTGATTGCACCCTGAAAGGTCCTCGCAGCAGCCTCACACGTGTGTATGAGCACAAGAGAGTGCCGGGAAAGAGAAGAACAGAGTAAGAGAAGAGAGAATTTGATTTTGAGGGAGCTGTAGTAAAATAGAGGGAGATAGAGAATGAAAGGAAGAGGAACAGAGAGGACAGAAAGACAGATTTTGAGAAAGCGAGAGAGATGGAGGAAGAGATAGAGAGAGAGCGAAAGACAGCGGGACAAGAAGAAAAGAGAGTGAGCGGCAGAGGGAGAGAGTCTTCAGAAATCACCTCCATGTCATCCTTAGGGAGGCAACTGGAGGACGAGGAAGAGGGCTACTTATCTCTGTAGCGAGTAATGTTTAAGTAGCTCTGACAAGCAGGAACAGTGGTGAGGTAAGCGTGTTGACAGTGACGCCTTCAGTAGTCTGCCCGCTTCAAACCCCAATGATAAAGAGCTCAGACGGCAGGGGGGCTGCACACTGCAACCACATCCCTCTCTCTCTCTCTGTTTCTCTCTCTTCTTTTCTTTCTTTCTGTTTCTCCCTCTCTCTCACTTGCTCTCTCCCTGCACTGTGGCAGATTTGCTAACACAGCTCACAGTGTGGTATCTGTGTATATCGTTTATGTAGGGCACCGCTTTGTGATCTAGACAGAGAGACAGAAATATTCATGGAGTGTTCGTTGTATGATTTATCACAGCGTTCGTTCATTCGTTTGTTGGTTCCTCCACACATCCAACAGTCACTCAGAGACAGGAAGCAGGATTCAGGATTTGTCACAGGCTCCCAGCTCCTCTCATGTGTGTCTGGTCCAAAATGATTGATAAAGATGAGCAATAGACCCAATTCAATAATTAATACAAATATTGAGCTGTATCGATTGCTCTATACATTTAGAAAATTATATTATTTTATAAACAGAAGCATACAGTGGGGAGAACAAGTATTTGATACACTGCCAATTTTGCAGGTTTTCCTACTTACAAAGCATGTAGAGGTCTGTAATTTTTATCATGAGTACACTTCAACTGTGAGAGACGAAATCTAAAAATCCAGGAAATCACATTGTATGATTTTTAAGTAATTTATTTGCATTTTATTGCATGACATAAGTATATGTATATATACTATATATAATATTTGGTACAGAAACCTTTGTTTGCAATTACAGAGATCATATGTTTCCTGTAGTTCTTGACCAGGTTTCAACACACTGCAGCAGTGATTTTGGCCCACTCCTCCATACAGACCTTCAGGTTTCGAGGCTGTCGCTGGGCAATGCGGACTTTCAGCTCCCTCCAAAGATTTTCTATTGGGTTCAGGTCTGGAGACTGGCTAGGCCACTCCAGGACCTTGATATGCTTCTTACGGAGCCACTCCTTAGTTGCCCTGGCTGTGTGTTTCGGGTCGATGTCATGCTGGAAGGACCAGCCACGACCCATCTTCAATGCTCTTACTGAGGAAAGGAGGTTGTTGACCAAGATCTCGCGATACATAGCCCCATCCATCCTCCCCTCAATACGGTGCAGTCGTCCTGTCCACTTTGCAGAAACGTATCCCCAAAGAATGATGTTTCCACCACCATGCTTCATGGTTGGGATGGTGTTCTTGGGGTTATACTCATCCTTCTTCCTCCAAACACGGCGAGTGGAGTTTAGACCACATGACCTTCTCCCATTCCTCCTCTGAATCATCCAGATGGTCATTGGCAAACTTCAGATGGGCCTGGACATGCGCTGGCTTGAGCAGGGTGACCTTGCGTGCCCTGCAGGATTTTAAACCATGACGGCGTAGTGTGTTACTAATGGTTTTCTTTGTGACTGTGGTCCCATTTCTCTTCAGGTCATTGACCAGGTCCTGCTGTGTAGTTCTGGGCTGATCCCTCACCTTCCTTATGATCATTGATGCCCCACGAGGTGAGATCTTGCATGGAGCCCCAGACCGAGGGTGATTGACCGTCATCTTGAACTTCTTCCTTTTTCTAATAATTGCGCCAACAGTTGTTGCCTTCTCACCAAGCTGGTTGCCTACTGTCCTGTAGCCCATCCCAGCCTTGTGCAGGTCTACAATTTTATCCCTGATGTCCTTACACAGCTCACTGGTCTTGGCCATTGTGGAGAGGTTGGAGTCTGTTTGATTGAGTGTGTGGACAGGTGTCTTTTATACAGGGAACGAGTTCAAGCAGGTGCAGTTAATACAGGTAATGAGTGGAGAACAGGAGGGCTTCTTAAAGAAAAACTAACAGGTCTGTGAGAGCTGGAATTCTTACTGGTTGGTGGGTGATCAAATACTTATGTAATGCAATAAAATGCTAATTCATATCTTAAAAATCATGCAATGTGATTTTCTGGATTTTGGATTTTTGATATTTTAGATTCCGTCTCACACAGTTGAAGTGTACCTATGGTAAAAATTACAGACCTCTACATGCTTTGTAAGTAGGTAAACCTGTAAAATCGGCAGTGTATGAAATACTTGTTCTCCCCAGTGTATGTAGAAAAGTACCTCATAAAATATGGTGGTGGATCTTTGATATTATGGGGCTATTTTGCATCCACTGCTCTTGTGGCTCTTGTTAAGGTCAATGGCATAATGAACATCAAGTACAAGGACATTTTTGCCAAAAGCCTGGTTTCCTATGCCAGGAGGCTGAAACTTGGCTGCTCAGTTTCGTTATCCTTGCAAGTAGAGGGTGCTGGAGTATTGAAAACAGAGGTGCCAATAATAATTTTTAAAATGTATTACTTATTAAGCAAAATCTCCTTCTCTGAATAGTATAAAATAATGTAATTAAAAAATATAGCATACAATATAGCTTTGTATTTGTAGAATCTATTTGCAGCGGTGTAAAGTACTACTTAAGTAGTTTTTTGGGGTATCTGTACTTTCATATTTAAATTTTTGACAACTTATACTTTTACTTCACTACGTTCCTAAAATAAATAATGTACTTTCTACTCCATACATTTTCCCTGACACAGACTCACTAAAACCAAATGCTTAATTTGTAAACTATGTCTGAGCATTGAAGTGTGCCCCTGGCTATCCATAAATAATAAAACATTATTTTACAAAAATTAAATGGTGCCGTCTGGTTTGCTTAATATAAGGAATTTGAAATTATTTATACTTTTACTTTAAATACTTAAGTTTATTTTAGTAACTATATTTACTTTTGATACTTAAGTTTATTTAAAACCAAATACTTTCAGACGTTTACTTGGGTAGTTTTATATTAAGGTATCTTTACTTTTACTCAAAGATTATAATTTTGTAGCAAGATGGAGCCGACAGATAGGGCAACTCTGCTTCTAGCTCTTAAGAAACTTCGCAGTTTTTATGTGTTATTTCTTACATTATTAGCCCAGGACATTATTGTGTTATTTCATGCAGCCATAAATAACTCTTATATATCAGAGCAGCGGTAACTCACCATCATTACGACCAGGAATATGACTCTCTTCAAAATTGGATCCTTTGTTCGTACCAGCAAGGGCAATTAAACTGATTCCAGTGCCTGATCTAAAACAATGCCGGCTGATCAGAAGTATTCGGAGTGGACTTCTTGTCTGACTCAGGAGGCACGCACACCTTCCAACTCTTCCGAATATATTACTCACTGATCTTCAGTCTCTGGATAATAAAGTAGACGAGCTCAGAGTGAGAATCTCCTTCAGAGAGACATTGTAACATACTCTGTTTCATTGCTCTCTCAGGATATACTGTCTTTGTCCATACAGCCAGCTGGGTTCTCAGTATATTGCGTAGACAGAAATAAAGAACTCACCAAGATGATTAACCACTCATGGTGTGATTGTGATAAGGTACAGAAACTCAAGTCCTTTTGTTCACCGAGAATACCTCACGATCAAATGCCGACTGTATTACCTCCCAAGACAATTCTCTTCGGTTGTTGTCACAGCCGTGTATATTTCCCCTCAAGCCAACACCTCAACGGCCCTCAAAGAACTTCAGTGGACTTTATGCAAACTTGAAACCACATATCCCGAGGCCGCATATATTGTAGCTGGGAGTTTTAACTAAGCACATCTGAGGAAAATGTTACCGAAGTTCTATCAACACATTGACTGTAGTACTCGTGCTGCTAAAACACTCGACCTCTGCATTCTCCAACTTCTGGGATGCCTACAAGGCCCTCCCCCACCCGCCCATCGATAAATCTGATCACAACTTAATTTTTCTCCTTCCTGTAGGCAGAAACTCAAACAGGAAGTACCCATGCTAAGGACTCTTCAACGCTGGTCTGACCATTTGGAATCAACACTTCAAGATTGTTCTGAGAAAAACATTGACTAATACATATGGTGACAGAGTTTATTAGGAAGTGTATAGGAGATGTTGTGCCCACTGTGACTATTAAAACCTACCCTAACCAGAAACCGTGGATAGATGGCAGCATTTGGACAAAACTGAAAGCGTAAACCACCGCAAGGTGGCTGGGAATATGGCATAATACAAACAGTGTAGTTATTCCCTCCGTAATGCAATCAAACAGGCAAAATGTCAGAAAAGAGACAAAGTGGATTCACAATTCAATGGCTCAGACACGAGACGCATGTGGCAGGGTCTACAGACAAGCATGGACAACAAAGGGAAAACCAGCCACATCTCGGGAAACCGACGTCTTGCTTCCAGACAAGCTAAACACCTTCTTCGCCCACTTTGAGGATAACACAGTGTCACTGATGTGGCCCGCTACCAAGACTGTGGGCTCTCCTTCTCTGTGGCCGACGTGAGTAAGACATTTAAGTGTGTTAACTCTCGCAAGGCTGCCAGCCAAGACGGCATCCCTAGCCGCGTCCTCAGAGCATGCACAGACTAACTGTCTGGAGTGTTTACGGACATATTCAATCTCTCCCTATCCCAGTCTGCTGTCCCCACTTGCTTCAAGATGTCCACCATTTTTCCTGAATCCAAGAAAGCAAAGGTACCTGAACTAAATGGCTATCTATCCGTATCACTCACTTATGTTATCATGAAATGGTTTGAGAGGCTAGTTAAGGATCATATCACCTCTACCTTACCTGACATCCTAGACCCACTTCAATTTGCTTTCCGCTCCAATAAGTCCACAGACGATACAATCGCCATCGCACTGCACACTCCCCTATTCCATCTGGACAAGAGGAATACCTGTAAGAATGCTGTTCATTAGTGAAGATAGGAAACAACACCTCCAATTCGCTGATCCTCAACACAGGGGCCCCACAAGGGTGCGTGCTCAGCCCTTTCCTGTACTCCCTGTTCACCCTTGACTGTGTGCCATGCACGCTTCCAACTAAATCATGAAGTTTGCAGATCACACAACGGTAGTAGTTTTGATTACCAACAATGACGAGACAGCCTACAGAGAGGAGGTGAGGGTCCTGGGAGTGTGGTGCCAGGAAAATAACTTCTCACTCAATGTCGACAAAATAAAGGAGCTGATCATGTTCTTCAGGAATCAGCAGAGGGAGTAAGCCCCTGGAAAGCTTCAAGTTCCTCGGCGTACACTTCACTGATGATCTGAAATGGTCCACCCATATAGACAGTGTTGTGAAGAAGGCACAACAGGGCCTCTTCAAACTCAGGAGGCTGAAGAAATGTGTATTGGCACATAAAATCCTAACAACCCCCTTTTACAGATGAACATTTGAGAGCATCCTGTCGGGCTCTATCATCGCCTGGTATGGCAACTGTACCGCCCGCAACCGCAGGGCTCTCCAGAGGGTGGTGTGGTCTGCCCAACGCATCACCGGTGGCAAACTACCTGCCCTCCAAGACACCTACTGCAGCCAATGTCACAGGAAGGCCAAAAATATCATCAAGGACAACAACCACCTGAGCCACTGCCTCTTCTGGGACCAATCAGAATGGTTTGAATGTGTTCGCATTTGAAATGTTATCGGGGAGGAGATCAAATTAATAAGTTACAGTATGTCCTTCAAGAATCAATGGGTTAATGTATAAGTCCAAAAATGTATGTCGCAATTGCACTATTTGATACCCACCATCGGAAATGGAGGTCTGATGTCTTACACACTCTAAAATGGTTATTTGATAGTGTTGTTTTACCTGCCACCACTGCCATATATAGGCTTACTGCAGTACTTCTATTATTTAAAATGGCTTCTCTTCTTTTTTTGTGTCAAACCCACTTTGTTCCTAACCTCAATGTTTCACAGAAGGCATTGCTCTCCTGGGGATATCCTCACCAACCAATTAGGTGAATGGAATCCTGCTGGGAAGCAAGGGAAGTTTAGTCTCACGCGACACACTTACTTCATTTACAATTCACAAGCTCCAGAGAAGGAGCAATTCTTGAATGGATTTACTATTCTTATATTGTCAAGGGCTGACAAAGGTCTATTTACAATCAAATTATTAACAGTTTTATTAATTGTATCATCTTGTGAAGTCCGTAAAATATTTTGAGGACCTAAATGGTTAACATTCGTACGGTGTCATGATGCTTATACACAGTTTAAGAAACCTTCCAATAAAAGTGTTTTATTGTTCCAATACAAAATCCTTACCAGAGGGTTTGATGTCTCTGTAGAGACATTCATAAATGTATAATAACCCCAAGCTGACTGCCATCCAGGACCTCTGTACCAGAGGAATATATGTCAGAGGAAGGCCCAAAGAATGGTCAAAGACTCCAGCCACCCAAGCCAAAAACTGTTCTCTCTGCTACTGCATGGCACACAATACCTGCACACCATGTCTAGAACCAACAGGACCCTGAACAGATTCGAACCCCAAGTCATAAGACTGATAAACAAAAGGCTGCGACATACAGTAGATAATCAAATGGCTACCTGCATTTACTTTTTTTGAACTAACTCTCTTGCACTGACTCCAGGGTCATCTCTAGCTTTTGGGGGCCCTCAGACAGATTTGGTTGTTTTTAGCAAATTTCCTGCAATTCAAAAAATGTTGCTATGACTTATGCCATGTTAATTATAATTGTCAGGTCCCCGGGGCAAACATCCTTAATGACCGGTAGGTAATCGTCCATGATTACTACAAGTTTAGATAGCTGGCTAGACTAATTTACCAATCTAAATATGGTTAGCTGACATGGCTAATTGAGTGACTATCAGTGACTATCAGTGATTGCTATCCTATTGCCTAGTCACTTTACCCTTACCTATACAGTATGTATACAGCTACCTCAATTACCTCATACCCCGGGACATCGACTATGTATTGGTACTCCCTGTATATAGCCATGTTATTTGTATTTGTTATTGCTATTCGTTATTCACGATGTATTTTTTTCCTTGTGTCATTATCTCTATTTTTATTTCACATATTTGAAATGTATCTTTAACTCTGCATTGTTGGAAAAGGACCCGCAAGTAAGCATTTCAGTGTTAGTCTGCACTTGTTGTTTACGAAGCATGTGATAAATACAATTTTATTCGATTTTTTCCCCCCCCCATCTACAGCTTAGTATAAATATTTAAATGATATTTTGTTGTGAATAGGTTGAGGAACACAATTTAATGTGATTTAAGCAATACATTTTGTTACCGGATGGTAGAGAATGACTGCTAGCAGAATGCGTGGGCTGTTTCTTTTCTTCCTCTTTCCTTTCAGGCGGAAGGGAAAATACTTACAAAATGAGACCCCCCCCCCCCCCCCCCCCCCCCCCCTTCCCCCCTCCCCCCCCCTCCCCTGTGAACAGACAAACATACAGACCATGGTTTCAAGGCTGGTCGTAGGCAGTCAGCAGTAATGAATGGCTGCTGATATTTGAATGCCAATGTGTGAATAACAGTGAGAAATAGGGAGACGAGAGGTAGTCAGTAGTGCTTTTTGAGGTTTGTTCGGTTTCAGTCCTATTATTAAGAAAATAATCACGGGTTTTCGATTTTGCTTTCAATCATTTTTTTTTTTTTTTACATTAAATGCACTAAAGCAGTATGTGGGTTGAATTCTGGAACAACACAGAACAAAACATTTAATAAAAGTCTCATGATGGTACTGACTGCCCATTACTGCTTATCACTTATTAACCGTAATTTATTCACATTACTTTACTTTAATAAAATATTTTTGATGTGTTTATTACATGTATTTTATTTTATGACTTTATGACTTCATTCCGAGTCATCATCTCATCTCTATAATTGTTGCCTATGCTGTCTGACAAAATCCCTATTTTAGTAGTTCTTCAGTAAATAAGGCCTACTTTTATGACTGCTGAATTCCAACTATCAATCACTTAGATCATGTATTTTCAGTTGCTTCACCTCGTGAAGCAACTGCTCTCTACCCCTCGATCGTGCATTCTGTCTCTTCTCACAGTGTCCGGTAAAAGCAACACTGGACAAGTAGGTGCACAATGGATTATGGTCGTTGTAGTTAATTGCCATTTTTTCTGCTCTAAACTATGTAGACTTGTTGCAAACTACAACTCCCTACTACATCGCACATTTCGGCTTGATCTGATTTATCTCTACAGAAACTGTCCAAAGTGTGCATTGAGCTCACAGAAAAAAAAACGAACTAAATGGAATTCGAATTATTGAACTGTCATCGGTCAATTAGTTGTTTAAAAAACAAAGGGGAATAAACAGACATTTTGGCAGCATTAGTAGTCAGACAACATGGTCTGGAGAGAGAGAGCAGGAAATAATGTTATTTCGGTAGGTAACCATGCTTCAGTATTGTATTATGCCCATACTCTTCTGTATTGCTACACTTGTCTTTAGAATTACATTAAACCACAATATACTGTTGGACCTTGTTTAGATTTGTCTACCAGACGGATCTACCAAATACCCCGGGACTAGGTTAGACCTTGTGTATTGTAATATTGTAAGAAAAGTAAATTAATTTAAGTGTAATGTTACATTGGGGCGGCAGGTAGCCTAGTGGTTAGAGTGTTGGGCCAGTAACTGAAAGGTTGGTGGATCGAGTCCCCAAGCTGGCAAGGTAAAAAATCTGTTGTTCTGCTCCTGAACAAGGCAGTTGTAAATAAGAATTTGTTCTTAACAGACTTGCCTAGTAAAATAAATATGTCCAAATGGCACACTATTCCCTACAGAGTGTGCTACTTTTAACCAGTTAAACGTTGTGGACTATGTAGGTTATAGGGTGCCATTTGGGACTCACACCAAGTGTTCTAGCCACTGCTCTCTCTGTCTTGTTGGTGTTAACTGCTTTGTGTCTGGCTGCTGTGTCATCATGGCTATTAGCATATTCACCAGGCTGTGCTGTGAGTCACTATGCACAGTGAGAGAGCACAGATAGGCTGGGTCATAAACACTGGGGAGAGAGTGTAATGTTTACTGTTCATTTTTTAAATTGTTTATTTCACTTTTGTTTATTATCTATTTCACTTACTTTGGCAATGTAAACATGTTTCCCATGCCAATTAAGCCCTTAAATTTAATTGAAATTGAATTGAGAGAGAGACTCAAAACAAGAACGAGAGTTTGAGAGAATGATACAAAACAACAATTATGTCATGGAAGTGACAACCGAGAAAGAGACGGAGTGGAAGAGAGAGATAGAAGAGTTACATTGATACAAGGTTGATAGACAGTGGGAGAGTTGGAAAGAGAGAGAATGAGAGACAGAAGAAGAGAGCCTCCGAAATTGAGTGTTTTCAATGACTGGACTAGAGAGGAGTAGAGACCTGTCAACAGCAACATCTTAGTGTCTATGACAGCTGCCCACAGCGAACCTCCCTTTAGTACACACACACACACACACACACACACACACACATACACACACACACACACACACACACACACACACACACACACACACACACACACACACACACACACAGCAATAGCAGCAGGGAGTGACAGTCATTGTCAATGTCACCCTTGTCTTTTCACAGGAAGGTCTGACTCTCTTTCTCCCTCTCCCCCTCTATCTCCTCTCCCCTCACTCTTCCTCTCCATCTATCTCAGTCTCTCTCCCTCTCTCTTTCCCTAATCTTCCTCTCTCTCCTCCGTCTCCCTCTCCATCTCCCTCAATCTGTCTCCTCCTGGAGTGTCTGGAGTATGTAACTGGCAGTGTGTGTGCCATGTTCAAAGCTGAGGCCTCAGGGGCCCAGTACTGGGGCCTCAGTGAATGGCACTGGCCTCCTTTTGGAAAGCTAGCCTGTAGCCTCCACTCCTAAATCCAAGGGATGCTTGGCTTTAGGAGGCTGGTCCAGATTGGCTGGTTTTGGTTTTGTTTCACCAATGACCTATCCTCTGTTCAAAACAGTTGGAAAGGTTTTATATCTGGAAGTGAAGTGGCTACCATTGAGGTTAGGTTTACTGGTTGTAGTCTGTGCTGTTGGGTTGTGCTGTGAATGTCCAGTGTATGTGCAGCTTTATTGGCTACCTTTTTATTGTATAGTAACCAATGTAAGTAGTATAAATGGTTTATGATTGTATTATATGGTAAGTCACTCCTTCCACAACCAATGTGTAGCTCCTTTCCTTTAGTGCCCATGTGACTGTGTATTATTCGTGTTGCAGTAATAGTGCTAGCGACCTTCCCAATCATCGACTTGTACGTTTTAGGTAATGAAGAGTCTGTGATAATTAGATAAATACCAGAAAATCTCTTCAGCGGTTATACGTGCAAGATTATTTCCTAAGGCTTCAATAGCTCCTATGACGAGGGAGCGGGGGGAAATGATTAAACGTTTGGAATCTGTGAATCTCTGAGTGTAATATTATTCCCAGTACTGTATACCCGGGAAGCTATGTCATAAATTCGTTTTGGTTCCCCATGTGTTTGCTTTACTGATTAGATGTGTGTGCTGTATAAGGTGTTGGGAGGTAACACTCTATGGCCCTGTACATACTCAAGGTGTTCAACTGATGCACAACAGGGTTTTTCTACTCAATATGTATGTGTGTGTATTCTCAGTGCATCAGTGTGTGTGTCGGTGTGGTTGCATATGTGCATCCTCCCCGGATTGGCGTGATGCTGCCAAGGTAATTGGATGTGTGAATGGCCACCTAAAACTCCCCTGTAGCCCCGGGCAGGTGGGGGGGACTAGCAGCTCTCGGAGTCCCTCCATGACTCCCTGGAACACCCCCCCAACCCAGAGGAAGGATGATTTTCTACACTGGCTTACACCATTGTCCTCCTGTTTCTGTCTTCTCTACTAGCTCTCTCACTGGAGCATCAGAGCGTTGGTCCAAAATTGCAGCCTATTCCCTATGTAGTGCACTAGTTTTGACCAGGGACCATAGGGCTCTGGTCAAAAGTAGTGCACTATATAGGGAATAGGATAGCATTTTGGACACAGATGGAGAGAGACGTTGGCCGTTATTAAGATTGCAGATTGGAATGTATAATAGTAACACACGTACGTACCCCTTTCTTCTGAAACTCGTCAGTCTATTCTTGTTCTGAGAAATTAAGGCTAATCCATGTCAGAAATTACCAAGAAGTTGAAGATCTCGTACAACGCTGTGTACTACTCCCTTCACAGAACAGCGCAAACTGGCCCTAACCAGAATAGAAAGAGGAGAGGGAGGCCCCGGTGCGCAACTGAGCAAGAGGACAAGTACATTAGAGTGTCTAGTCTGAGAAACAGATGCCTCACAAGTCCTCAACTGGCAGCTTCATTAAATAGTACCCGCAAACACCAGTCTCAACGGCAACAGTGAAGAAGCGACCCTGGGATGCTGGCCTTCTAGTTCCTCTGTCAAGTGTCTGTGTTTTTTTGCCCATCTTAATATTTTATTTTTCTTGGCCAGTCTTAGATATGGCTTTTTCTTTGCAACTCTGCCTAGAAGGCCAGCATCCCAGAATCACCTCTTCACTTTTGACGTTGAGACTGGTGTTTTGCGGGTACTATTTAATGAAGCTACCAGTTGAGGACATGTGAGGCATCTGTTTCTCAGACTCCAGCTCCAGATACTCAAAGAGTCTAAAGGAAGCAAGTTGTATTGCTTCTTTAATCATAACAACAGTTTTCAGCTGTGCTAACATAATTGCAAAATGGTTTTCTAATGATCAATTAGCCTTTTAAAATTATAAACCTGGATTAGCTAACACAACGTGCCATTGGAACACAGGAGTGATGGTTGCTGATAATGCGCCTCTGTACGCCCATGTAGATATTCCATAAAAAATCTGCCAGTTCCAGCAACAATAGTGATTTACAACATTAACAGTGTCTACACTGTATTTCTGATACATTTTTATTATATTTTACTGGACAAAAAATGACAAGGACATTTCTAAGTGACCTCAAACTTTTGAACGGTAGAGAATATGTTCGGTACATGATGTGCAGTATGTATATACGGTATGTAATCATATATATATGTATGAAGCAAGGTATGTTGTATATTTGATCCCTTCTCCTCACATTCGCCCACCTGCCCTTGTCAACCTCACTGAATCAGTCCAGTATAGAAGCAGTAGGGATATGGAGGAGAACTCAACTGTCATTCAAACCTGAGAACGCAGAGCAAAAAAATCCCAGGTTTTCTTAGGCCATGGTTTCCCAAACTTGGCCCTTGGTGTTTGCCCTAGCATTACACATCTGATTCAAATAATCAACGCTTGATGATGAGTTGGTTGTTTGAATCAGCTGTGTAGTGTTAGGGCAAAAACCAAAACGCTCACCCAGGGGGGCCCCCAGGTGCAAGTTTGGGAAACCCTGACTTAGACAGCCTGCCTGCCTGCCACACATCTAAATGGACCCCCTCTGCAGTTTAGGCTCACATGCAAATGGCACCCTATTCACTACGTAGTGCACTACTTTTGACCAGAACCCATTGAAAGTAGTGCACTATATAAGGAATATGGTGCCATTTGGGACAAAAACCTTCAGACTTCATCGTGATCACTTAGACTGGCTGCCTGGCTGCATGTCACACGTGAACGGACCCCTCTCTGCAGTATAGATGTCTTAGATGTCTTAGATGTCTTAGTGATACGCAATGGTGTCTTAATGTCGCCACCAGGCCCTCTCCTTAACTAGAAAGTGACATTAATAATGCCTGACATAGAAAAGGTCACAAAGAGGTTCCTTAATACTGAGGATGAGGACGCCTCATTTGGGGAGTTTGATCAGAGTGTGATTACCGTTCACTGCTAGTGCAGCCATGCTCCAGTGGAGCAGCAAGGATGCACAAGCACGCTGTGCACACACACACTGGGATCCGCCTCTTGGGAGCAAGACAGTCTCTTCCTGCTGCCGAGGCCTATGGGGAACCTACGTCACCTCATGAACATCAGCAATGCGTGTGTGTGTGTGTGTGTGTGTGTGTGTGTGTGTGTGTGTGTGTGTGTGTGTGTGTGTGTGTGTGTGTGTGTGTATGTGTGTGTGTGTGCTGCAGGCGCCCCTCAGTCCGATGGACCGACCTCCTGCTGACTCACACCCTCCCGAGGAGAGCAAGGAGGGAGGGGGAGGAAAGATCGTTCTTCCCACTTCTCTACACTCTTTTATTTCTCACCGGATCAACCGTGACCTGGTTTTGTGGGGGAGGTTACAAAAGACTCAGTTAGGGTTTCTGGTTAAGGCGGGATCTCTAGCCAGGCAGGGGTGGAGGAGGAGGCGGTATAGTGTTGAGGTAACCTGTGTTGACAGCTTTGGCTTTCTCCCTCTCACCTCCTACACACACATTACGCACACACACACACACACTGACACACACACACTGACACACACACAGCAAACACACAAAAACACACACACACACTGATATGTATGGCGGGAAGGAGAAACCCTACAGACAGACAGCAAGGATTAGGTCACCGACCGGTGAAAAACGGACACTTTCTACTGTAAAACGAGGGTTAGGGGTGAATACTGTAGAGCAATTTACTACTATTGCATTAAAACTGTATACTTATTACATTCAGTCAAAAATGCACACATACCACCACACACACACACAGATACACACACATACACAGCCCCCCCACAGAGCATGTGAGACAAGTGAACATGCTCTTGCTCCATTTGTTTTCCCATTTAACAGGCTTGCTGCACATGTTATAGGGCCATTTCACACTGAGCGAATGGGAGACGACCATGTTGATGAGGTCATTAAACTGCCGCCCACTCCAAGAGAGAGGAGCTTCTTGGGGACGCAGCTCACTGTTGGCATGGATACCCAAAATTCAGACGTTTGTAAATTCAATGGATTTGACTGCCGTGAATGTGCACAATGTTGGTTGATGTAGCTCTTCAGGACCAGAATTGGTGAGTAGTACTACACATCCTTCCTCCATACATCAGTGCACAGTAGTGTTATTCAACCCTGGTCCAGGAGAGCTACAGAGTTCAAATGTCAGGCTTTTTTGTAGTTGTACAGTCTGTCTGAGGCTGAGAACTCAGTTGGACGGTATACAGTAGTTGGTCATGATGGAATGCAGTTGGTCATGATATAACCAGGTGGCTTAGCAAACAAGATCCATCAGAGAGCAACACAGAGATAGGATAGCCTGTGTACCCACGCTTGCCTCTGAAGTGCCGACCATGTTCTGAGTACCCTGGTCCTTCTCTGTGGCAGTCTATTTTGTGTACCCCGTGCTGTGCTGGCCCTGTCTGTATTTGGGATAGACCTTGTTCCAACATGGTTTGACCATGGCCTCTATACATCAATAAAACAGTTGACTGTGCAGCCTGGTCCTTCACTGCCAGTGCTGTGGGCCTGCAATAATAGAGCAGTGTAGCCTTAAGTAGCTCAATGTAAGCTCAATGTAGCCTGGTCCTGCCTTGCCAGTGCTGTGGACTACAGTAACAAAACAGTAGCCTGTGTAGTCTGCTCAGTGTAGCTCAATGCAAGCTCAATGTAGCCTGATCTTGCCTTGCCAGTGCTGTGCTGTTCAGTTAGTGTAGATGGCAGTAGTCGGCAGGCAGGAAGGCACGGGAGGATGTCTCTAGGTCACAGCCCATTAGTCAATTTCCTATTACACAGTAGAGGTGCAGGTTAAGCCGATGTGCGCCAGATTGGTTCTTTTACTCAGGTCTCATTGGATATAGATTACTGTACATACAGGATGGAAAAAAGGTAGACGCTTGGTGAATAAATAGTGTGTAAACTACAGTATACAGTAAACCTCTTCGTGAGATATATATACATCGTTTTAGATCAACTGTGTGCTTAATCCAAATGGTCTAGAATACAATGGGGCTATTTTCCTTAAACTTTATTCCTAAAAGATTACTCTTTCTGCTTCTCTCATTTTGCGGAGTGCTTTATCTGTGGGTAGGGGCTCATCCCTTCACAACCAAAATATATATTTTTTTCATAAAGGGTATTATACTTTGGATCGTTAATCATATAAAAAATTATATCCACCGCTTTCAGAGAAAGAACTAATACAGTAAGCTGTACATGAGTGAACCTAGATGACACTGTACAAAAGGACAGAGGAAGAAGAAGACAAATTAAAAGTGTATTTCCAAAACGCTATACCCAACCAACCGGGAACATTCCCAGAACATTAGCTAAGAATCCAATTCCGTTCTAGAAAGGGTTTTTATCGAACATTAGCATGATAACATCCCAAAAACATTCAAACCATTTTTTTTGATAACAAAATACGTTTTGTTTACGTTTTAAATTAAATATCCTTGGAATGTTCTCCTAACATTCACAAAAACAACATCTGTAACAACCTCCACAGAACATTCCCCAAAAGGTTTCCAGGTAATTATACAATGTTTGTATAAAACTTTTGCCTGAGGTTGCAAGAACGTTCCCAGAACACGTTTTGTCTGTTCTTTAAAGGTTCCCAGAATGTTTGATTAAGTTGTGGGAACAGTCTGGTGGGAACTTTGTGGGAACATCACAAAATATATGTGATACTTAGGAAGCAACACTGATTGACAACAAATTTCACATGCTGTTGTGCAAATGGAAAAGACAACAGGTGGAAATTATAGGCAATTAGCAAGCCACCCCCAATAAAGGAGTGGTTCTGCAGGTGGTGACCACAGACCACTTCTCAGTTCCTATGCTTCCTGGCGGTGCTTTCACTCTAGTGGTAGCATGAGACGGAGTCTACAACCCACACAAGTGGCTCAGGTAGTGCAGCTCATCCAGGATGGCACATCAATGCGAGCTATGGCAAGAAGGTTTGCTGTGTCTGTCAGCATAGTGTCCAGAGCATGGAGGCGCTACCAGGAGACAGGCCAGTACATCAGGAGACGTGGAGGAGGCCGTAGAAGGGCAACAACCCAGCAGCAGGACCACTACCTCCACCTTTGTGCAAGGAGGAGCAGGAGGAGCACTGCCAGAGCCCTGCAAAATGACCTCCAGCAGGCCACAAATGTGCATGTGTCTGCTCAAATGGTCAGAAACAGACTCCATGAGGGTGGTATGAGGGCCCGACGTCCACAGGTGGGGGTTGTGCGTACAGCCCAACACCGTGCAGGATGTTTGGCATTTGCCAGAGAACACCAAGATTGGCAAATTCGCCACTGGCGCCCTGTGCTCTTCACAGATGAAAGCAGGTTCACACTGAGCACATGTGACAGACATGACAGAGAACGTTCTGCTGCCTGCAACATCCTCCAGCATGACCGGTTTGGCGAGCCCTCCATGTGCTCGCCAGAGGTAGCCTGACTGCCATTAGGCACCGAGATGAGATCCTCAGACCCCTTGTGAGACCATATGCTGGTGTGGTTGGCCCTGGGTTCCTCCTAATGCTGGGAGGGAGGAGATCCCTCAGGAGACCATCCGCCACCTCATCAGGAGCATGCCCAGGCGTTGTAGGGAGGTCATACAGGCACGTGGAGGCCACACACACTACTGAGCCTAATTTTGACTTGTTTTAAGGACATTACATCAAAGTTGGATCAGCCTGTAGTGTGATTTTCCACTTTAATTTTGAGTATGACTCCAAATCCAAACCTCCATGGGTTGATAAATTTGATTTCAATTGATAATTTGTGTGATTTTGTTGTCAGCACATTGAGCAGTGTATATTTTAGCAATCACATTTACTTTTGATACTTAAGTACTTTGACTACAGTACCAAATACTTTTACACAAGCAGTATTTTACTGGATGACTTTCAATTTTACTTCAGTCATTTTCTATTAAAGCATCTTTACATTTACTAAACTATGACAATTGGTTACTTTTTAAGATGAGTGTAATTACTGTAAGTGGCTCTGGATAAGAGCATCTACTAAATCACTTAAATGTGAAATGTCAATGTTTTACAGACTGATCTCATATTACTGTATTGAATTATAACAAATACAAATAAATACAAAATATTGATGTCACACATGTATCATTTGAACAGTTCTTTATTAAAAATGTATCGAAACTAAACAGAAATTTATAAACTCAACATGCAACAATTTCAAAGATTTTACTGAGTTACAGTTCAAGCAAGGAAATCAGTCAATTGATATAAATGAATTAGGCCCTAATCTATGGATTTCACATGACTGGGAATACAGATATGCATCTGTTGGTCACAGATACATAAAATAAGAAGTGTGGGCATGGATCAGAAAACCAGTCAGTATGTGGTGTGACCACCATTTTCCTCATGCACACACATCTCCTTCGCATAGAGTTGATCAGGCTGCTGATTGTGGCCTGTGGAATCTTGTCCTAGTCAGTTGCACAACTGAATGCATTCAACTGAAATGTGTGTCTCGCATTTAACCAAAACCCTCTCAGTCAGAGAGGTGCGGGTGACTGTCTTAATCGACGTCCACGTCATCGCGCCTGGGGACGAGTAGGGAGAAGATTAAATTATCTCCTTTGAAGGTGCGTCAGGTGGCTGCGGCGTTGGTAGCGATGGCAGCGTCTGCATCAGTTGAGAGGGAGACCATTATTAATATGCAGTGACACTGGCATAATGAAATGATCCTGGACGGTTTGTCAAGGATCATAAAATTGGCCAAGGTGCCTTTTGCTCATAGCATACTGAGAGTCGCTACAGCTACCACAGATCCGTTATAAATCATCATGGTCGCTCCGATAGAGGGAGGGAGAGATATATAGAAGGAGAAAGAGAGAAAGAGAGAAAGAGAGAGAGAGATAAAGAAAACTACCTTAGTGTTTTTATTAGATTGTTTATTATTAGATTATTAGATTGATAGTTTTTATTTTACTAGGCAAGTCAGTTCTGAACAAATTCTTATTTTCAAAGACAGCCTAGGAACAATGGGTTAACTTCCTTGTTCAGGGGTAGAACTACAGATTTTTACCTTGACAGCTCGGGGATTTGACCACTGGGCTATCTGCCGCCTACAGCTCATATAAGGAAATCAGTCAATTGAAATACATTCATTTGGCCCTACCATATGGATTTCACATGACTGGGAATACAGATATGCATCTGTTGGTCACAGATTCCTTAAAAAAATAAGTTAGGGCATGGATCAGAAAACCAGTCATTATGTATAATGGTATGACCTCCATTTGCCTCATCCATTTGACACATCTCCTTCACATAGAGTTTAGCAGGCTGTTGATTGTGGCCTGTGGAATTTTGTCCCACTCAATGGCTGTGCAAAGTTGCTGGAAATTGGTAGGAACTGGACCATGCTGTCGTACACGTCGATCCATAGCATCCCAAACATGCTCAATGGTTGACATGTCTAGGGAGTATGCCGGCCATGTAAAACTAGGAATTGTTCAACTTACAGGAATTGTGTACAGATCCTTGTGACATGGCGGTGTGCATTACCATGCTGAAACATGATGGTGGCGATGAATGGCACACCAATGGACCTCAGGATCTCATCACGGTATCTCCGTGCATTCAAATTGCCATCGATAAAATGCAATTGTGTTCGTTGTCCGTAGCTTATGCCTGCCCATACAATAACCCCACCGCCAACATTGACATCAGCAAACCGCCATACTGTGGTTGTGAGGCCTATTGGACGTACTGCCAAATTCTCTAAAACACCGTTGGAGGTGGCTTATGGTAGAGAAATGAACATACAATTATCGTGCAATAACTTTTTTGGACATTCCTGCAGTCAGCATGCCAAAACTTGAGACATCTGTGGCATTATGTTGTGTGACAAAATTGCACATTTTAGATTGACTTTTTATTGTTCCCAGCACAAGGTGCACCCGTGTAATGACCATTCTGTTTAATCAGCTTCTTCATATGCCACACCTGTCAGGTGGATGGATTATCATTGCAAAGGAGAAATGCTGATAAATAAGCTTTTTGTGCGTATGGAAAATGTCTGGGATATTTTATTTCAGCTCATGGAACATGTATATTCGTTTTGAGCAGTTGTTTGCTGTCCTCTTTTTATAGGTGAACAGAAGGCCAGTGGACAATTTGTCTGGTTTGTCTGGACGGCCTGGGAATGGGTATGATACGTGTGTCATGTTAAGGAAACATGATGGAGCCTTCTCAAAAGTAATGAACTAAATAGTGAATAGAGTGCCATTTGGGCCGTATATTTATTAAAGGATCTGTCGGCATAGCTTTACCTTGAACTGGCGTCGGTTACAAGGACTGAATAACACTGTCATAATCATGACATAACATGTCAAACATTCACGACAGCTTTTTCACAACTATTTTTTACAATTACAATTTCACGACACAAATCATTCCATTAGATCTGCTACTAGCCAACCGGTTTACCTCGAGTGTTGGCGATATGTTTCTACCGTGCAGTTCAAGTGCATCAACCAATACAATTTGATCCAAGGGAAGAATGGGAGCGAATCGGGCCGCAGCCACTGTGTTGTAGTACTGAGAGATAGTTCCTCTGAGTGTAGTAGCTAGTACTGAGAGTCGAGAATCGAGATACACAAACCGTGTACTGAGAGCTATACTCACAAAGTTTAGTGTTACTGAAAGATAGATACACTCACAGTGTATTACAGTAGCACCGAAAGATCCATTCCACTGTATGGGCATCGCTGTGATTAACCAGGACTCACTACAGTGAAAGGAGCAGATATATATGCTCATTAAAATATATGAAGAGGAGTCAACTGGCTGGAGGTCTAAAGGTGAAACAACATTATCCACGCAGGAAATGCTGAACGACTGGGTAATTGACATTTCGTCCCCCTCTCCTCTTCTCCCCTCCGTCTCTCCCATCCTCCTCATCCCTCCATCATCCCCCTGATAAATCCTCTACATGAGCCGTCATCCATGACTGATTTTCACATTTTTGTATTTCAGGGATGACGCTTTTGCTCTGTGTAAGCATCATTAGGAAGCGGCCTATTGTCCATGGCGCAGTTGAGGCGGATCCCAGAGTGTGTGTGGGATGGGATGGCATGGTGGTAAATCTAGAGTAGGGGAGGATTATGGTGCGGATCTCAAGCACAGCATGTATATTGGCAATAAACTTTACATGCTAATACACAACGGTAGTAAACTTCGCATGATCTCAAAACAGATGAATAATACTACACACTACGTTAAAATGTCTCGTCACCTCATTTTCCTTTTTATTTTTTCCCCCAAGGAGGGTAAAGGTCGCTCACGGTTGTCTGCGGACGCAATTCACACGCTTTCATCAGAGTTTTCTACTCCACATGCTTATTAGGCCATTTTAGCCAGTTGAGAGGTGTTGCCATGGTAGCTCTGCACTTCGTTGTATGTCACAGTATGTTTTCACTTGAGCAGCCAACACTGCAAACAAATACGTCAGTGTTGACATCACGTCATTGTTGGAGACACCTATGCTGAATGAATGACAGTGTAACGGTTTTCCTCCTCTTCTGAGGAGGAGTAGGAAGGATTGGACCAATATGCAGCGTGGTAAGTGTTCGGCATTTTATTAAACTGAACTGAACACTACAATACAAAGTAAACAAAAAGGACAACTGAAACAGTTCCGTCTGGTAACTAATATAAAGACAGAAAACAACTACCCACAACCCATAGTGGGAAAACAGGCTGCCTAAGTATGGTTCTCAATCAGAGACAACGATTAACAGCTGCCTCTGATTGGGAACCATACCAGGCCAAACACAGAAATACAAAAACATAGAACAACACAGAATGCCCACCCCAACTCACGCCCTGACCAAACTAAAATAGAGGCATAAAAAAGGAACTAAGGTCAGGACGTGACAGACAGTCTGTGAACACTTCCCTGTTCTGTTTTGCTTGTCGCCAGCCGATCTTGTTGCTAAAGTATGCTGTTCTTTAGATTAAAATGGTGTAGGTTCAATGAGGTTCAATATAATTTCAATTCAGTATATAAACTTACATTTCAATGTCAATTTTCAAAACTAAATTAACAAAATTGGAGTTGGAATATCAGTTTATGGGAATTGAACGCAACCTATGTATGGTAACATTCAGATTCCCCTTTGACTTCTCTGGGTTGTAAGGACCTTTTTGAGTTTTTTTTCTTCTGATTGGACAGTGATCTAGTCCCTCTGAGCTCTATGGTTATGCTACAGTATGGTTAGCTGGCTAGGGCATGATAACTTATCAAATCAAATTTTATTGGTCACATACACATGGTTAGCCGGTGTTAATGTGATTGTAGCGAAATGCTTGTAGAACGCGAAGCGGCCATCTCTGTCGGTGCCCGAAGTGTATCTCACTTGCTGGGGGAAATGGACTTTGTTCAAACACAACACATATACATATATACATACATACATACATACATACATACATACACACACACACACACACACACACACACACACACACACACACACACACACACACACACACACACACACACACACACACACACACACACACACACACACACACACACACACACACACACACACACAGCACTGTATGAACTCGCACATACCTACTAACACGTGAACAAATGCATGTTCACGCTTGCAATCAGACACAGTTTACTGTGTGTGGAATGGACAAAATGGAGGCACGTTCCTCCTCCAATTTCCTCTGGGTGTATTGTCTTATTGTCCATTAGTCTACTCAGTGTCACCAGTTTATTGCCTTGTAAGTGATGGGTCATGGATGGACTTAACAATTTGTGGAGGAGAAAAGGGAGATTTCTACCCATGCAGGGTGAATGATTGACCCCTCTCAGAACATATCTCTGTGATTTGGATATTCCATCTGTAGATGCTCTACAGACTATCAGTAACATTTCAACTAACTGTCTATTAACCCTAACCCAAACTTGAACCCTTATCCTAACCCTAACATTAACCTTAACCCTTACCCTAACCCTTACTCTAAACCTAAACTTAACCTTGGCAGCAGCTGCTTATCAACATATAGTTTGTTGATAGTATGACCATCTGTAGAGCATCTGCAGACGAACTATCCAGATTATCCAAATAAAGTGTGACCAAGTATTTTTACATTTTTTATATCAATGGGATATTTATTACCTGTATAACTCCATAAACAGTGTTGGGCTGGATCAAAAACCAAGGCACACAGACACCACAGTCCACCAGAGTAGCAGTGTGACTGGCCTATCTCCGGTTACAGAGGCTCATTTATAATCAGACCACGGGGCTGACTGAGTGTGTCTGCAAACACAGAGCTCCTCAGTGGCCTGCCCTGTGCCCCGCGGAGTATACTGCCTGATCTCTGCTGTGGTAGCTCTCTGTGTGCTGTCCCTCTCTCGCTTATCCACATGTAGACACATCTAGGGTTGAGAAATACTGATAGGTTACATCTGCCTACATACAAAACAATTGGCTATTCAGGAAATTGTAAGTTGTTTACCTATAATGATTGTAGAGAAATGTAAACTTTGTTGTTGGTGATGGACCTAGCTAGACCAGCTTAGTTTTCAGAAAACTAAAACTGCTTATAACATTATTTCTGTTATAACACAATTTTTGATATCGAAATTCTAACAACGTAAGTGTTTAAAGAGACTTTTTTAGAAAAGTCAAGGAAGGTGGGTGGCATGACTTAAAAAATTGCAGACATATATACAAAAGTATGTGGACAACCCATCAAATTAGTGGATTCGGCTATTTCAGTCACACTTGTTGTTGACAGGTGTATAAAATCAAGCATACAGCCTTGCGATCTCCATAGTCAAACATTGGCAGTAGAATGGCCTTACTGAAGAGCTCAGTGACTTTCAATGTGGCACCGTCATAGGAGACCGCCTTTTAAACAAGTCAGTTCGTCAAACTTCTGCCCCGCTAGAGCTGCCCCGGTCAACTGTAAGTGCCGTTATCATGAAGTGTAAACATCTAGGAGCAACAACGGCTCAGCCACAAAATGGTAGGCCACACAAGCCCACAGAACGGGACCGCCGAGTGCTGAAGCATGTAGCGCGTAAAAATGATTTGTCCTCGGTTGCAACATTCACCACATAGTTCCAAACTGCCTCTGTAAACAATGTCAGCACAATAAGTGTTTGTCAGGAGCGTAATGAAATGGGTTTTACATGGCCAAGCAGCCGCACACAAGCATAAGATCACTACTCCAGCCAAGCGTCTGCTGAAGTGGAATAAAGCTCGCCACCATTGGACTCTTGAGCAGTGGAAATGCGTTCTCTGAAGGGATGAATCACGCTTCACCATCTGGCAGTCCGATGGACAAATCTGGGTTTGGTGGATGCCAGGAGAACGCTACCTGCCCCAAAGCATAGTGCCAACTGTAAAGTTTGGTGGAGGAGGAATAATGGTCTGGGCTGTTTTTCATGATTCAGGTAGGCCCCTTAGTTCCAGAGAAGGAAAATCTTAACGCTACAACATAGAATGACATTCTAGACTAATCTATGCTTCCAAATGTGGGGGCTGTTATAGCAGCAAAGGGGGGGGACCAACTCCATATTAATGCCCATGATTTTGGAATGAGATGCTCGATGAGCAGGTGTCCACATACATTTGGTCATATAGTATATTTCAATTTTAAATTAATTATGCAGTCAAAATGACCGCCTTTGCGCTTCTAGATCTAATGGGAAGAAGAGGGGGGGTGAGGTGTGTGTGTGTGTGGGGGGGGGGGCTTTCTGCTAGGGGCTTGGCACAGCATCTGCTACAGGTGACACCCTCCCCTGCTGGGAACTGAAATGAGCTTCTACAAAACTTACAAAGACTTCAGGGAGGTTGAAGGGGGGTCTAAGGGGTAGTTTTGGCAGCAAATTAGTGGGTTTCATTTTCTAAACTTTTCTAAACGTTTTCATAACTGAGCCTCTAAGGTTAGGTAGGTAGTAGCCTACATTCTGCTTTTCAAAACGTTTTCTCCCATTTCGTGCCTACTTAACACAACCCTTATATAACAGCTTGAAGGGATATTTGTATATCATTTCAAATGAATTGTTCATTTAACTTTCCTTTTTTTGTGATATGATTGCATCTTATTTGAGGTCAAATTTTCATCCAAATTTTTATTTGACGGGATCGGCACGTTTTATATAACGGTCATTATCTTTAAAGAGCTCTCATTCCTTTGGAATGAACGTGAATAAAACATCAGATTACCCCCCAATGACACAATGAAATAATAACGCTTGAAAATGGCACGTTCAGTTTTATTATCGCGAATAAAAGATGAAGGTCCCCAATTCATTCTGTGACGCCTTCGGTCCTGTATTAGATGATTCAGATGATCCCGTGTGTTCATCACCAAAATAAATTGGAATTGCCAAGAGATAAGAATCATTTCAAGGGTGTGGTCTCCCAAGCGTTTATCTGTGAGTGCAGCTGCCAGCTCTAATACCTAAAGTATAAAAGAAAAGGTGTAGACTTTTAAATCTAAGACATTTTTTTGGGACCGCTGAGTCATTTCTCGACTTGTATGTCTCAATATCACAAAATGTTACTGCTCCCAATGTTTAAGTTCCTGTAAAATACATGTGTATGTTCAAGTATAGAAAGGGCATTGTAATATGGGAAGATACTGATACTGATTTATACTGGAGTATTTACAGCAGCGCCATCCCATTTATGACACCAATATAACTACTTGAGTCTGACACCAATATATGACCCTGAGTCTGCCAGTCTAACACCTTTTAGCTATTACCTGGAAAGGTATGAACCTCTTGGGAAGGTCACTGCAGTTATGGATGGTACAGAACATTATTATGGAAGAATTTAATGGCAGAATAGTTATTTGTGAAAAATGATGGATCCTAAAGAGAGAAATTCGCCTTTTATTTCTGTGAAATTGTACTCTGTTTCTCTAGAGCTCTCCCCGCCACTCAGCATATGCCGTGTGTTGCCTGTTCCCAAATCCATCTCTGAAACAAATCACCTCCGGACACCTCACACTTTCTGTCATACCTGTCAAAAAGAAACAGCTCAGATGAAAGATTACACCGATTCCCTCTTTTCTTTTCTCCTTCATTTGTTCCTCTACTGACCTGGCCCCTGCTAAATCTCCGTTTGGCATTGGGGTTGGTTTCTAAAGAGAGGAACTGAGGTAGCGAGGGTTGTTCTGCAGTAGGGAAGGCATTAGGGGACGCTCCAGTCTGACAGGTATCTATAGATGCCATTGACTTTAAATTAAAGCAACGTGTGAGGTGATCAATCATAAGAGACAACTACGGACAATGACTCGGTGTGATGCATTGGCCCCCTCTTCCCTCTTGGCTTCTTTTGCAATAGCGCTTCACCATCAGAACTAAATTACCTCAGTGACCCACACTCCTCTCTGCTCCTCTCTCCTTTTCCCTTGTGCACTCCAGAAACCTCCCCATTTTGCACTTCACAGAGCAACACAGTTTTTTAATACCTCTTACACAATGTTACGGTTTTACTATAGTATGCTGGACTACATTATGAACTGTTTGTCTAAGTTGGAGTTTCTACAGATCGGCGTTTAACACCATAGTGTCCTCAAAGCTCATCAATATGCTAAGGACCCGGGGACTAAACACCTTCCTCTGCAACTGGATCCTGGAGTTCCTGACTGGCCGCCCCCACGTGGTAAGGGTAGGTAACAACACATCAGCCACGCTGATCCTCAACACAGGGGCCCCTCAGGGGTGCGTGCTCAGACCCCTCCTGTTTACTCATGACTGCACGGCCAGGCACGACTCCAACACAATCATTACATTTGCCGATGACACAACAGTGGTAGGTCTGATCACCGACAACAACGAGACAGCCTATAGGGAGGACGTCAGAGACCTGGCCGTGTGGTGCCAGGACAACAACCTCTACCTCAACGTGATTAAGACAAAGGAGATGATTGTGGTCTACAGGAAAAAGAAGGCCGAGCACGCCCCCATTCTCATCAATGGGGCTGCAGGTTGAGAGCTTCAAGTTCCTTGGTGTCCACATCACCAACAAACTAACATGGTCCAAGCACACCATGACAGTCGTGAAGTGGGCATGACAAAACCTATTCCCCCTCAGGAGACTGAAAAGATTTGTCATGGGTCCTGAGATCCACAAAAGCTTCTACAGCTGCACCATTGAGAGCATCTGGTTGCATCACTGCCTGGTATGGAAACTGCTCGGCGTCTGACCGCAAGGCACTACAGAGCTTCCTGCCATCCAGGACCTCTATACCAGGTGGTGTCAGCTGAAGGCCCTAAAAATTGTCAAAGACTCTAGCCAGCCTATTCATACACTGTTCTCCCTGCTACCACCCGGCAAGCGGTACCGGAAGCAGCTTCTCCCCCAAAGCCATTAGACTCCCGAACATCTAGTCAAATGGCTACCCAGACTACTCGCATTGCTCCCCCCCGCTCTCCACATCACTGCCACTCTCTGTTGTCATGTATGCATAGTCACTTTAAACTTGAATTAACTCTACCTACATGTACATACTACCTCAACTAACCAGTGCCCCCGCACATTGTACCGGCACCCCATGTAATTTTTTTTTACTGCTGCTCTTATTTGTTACTTTTATCTCTTATTCTTTTCCACGTTTTTTGAAACTGCACTGTCGGTTAGGGGCTCCTAAGTAAGTATTTGGCGCATGTGACTCATAACATTTGATTTGATTTGAGTTTACTAATGTAGTTTAAGTCAGCCATAGAAAAATATATGTTTTATTATATTGTTTTACCTTCTAGCGATGGATTGTATAGACTGTCAAATCACAGGAGGCTGCGGAGGAGAGAAAGGAGCTAATGGAATGGCATCAAACACCTGGAAACCATGTGTTTGATGTATTTGATACCATTCTACTAATTCCGTTCCAGTCACGAGCCCGTTCTCCCCAATGAAAGTGCCACCAACTTCCTGTGTGTCAAATATGTGATGTAGGTTACACTTTGGTTACTGTTGCTATGTGTAGTATATTCATCTTTATGGATGATCCAGTGTTTGGAAGTATGTGGCAAAGTTGAGAAAAGACTGTGGCTGACTCTGCACTTTAAATCAAATCAAATGTTATTTGTCACATACACATGGTTAGCAGATGTTAATGCGAGTGTAGCGAAATGCTTTCGACAATGCAGTAATAACCAACGAGTAATCTAACCTAACAATTCCACAACTACTACCTTATACACACAAGTGTAAAGGGATAAAGAATATGTACATAAAGATATATGAATGAGTGATGGTACAGAACAGCATAGGCAAGATGCAGTAGATGGTATAGAGTACAGTATATACAGTACATATGAGATGAGTAATGTAGGGTATGTAAACATTATATTAAGTGGAATTGTTTAAAGTGGCTAGTGATACATGCATTACATAAAGATGGCAAGATGCAGTAGATGATAGAGTACAGTATATACATATACATATTAGATGAGTAATGTAGGGTATGTAAACATTATATTAAGTGGAATTGTTTAAAGTGGCTAGTTATACATTTTTACATCAATTTCCATTGATGGAAGGAAGGGGAAGTGCTGAAAAAGGGCTTTAGTTTCTTGATGGTGGTGTACAGACAGTTCTCTCTGTTGGACTTTGGAGGTTGCAGACCGTATACATTTTTAAAAAAGTGAGAACTCAGCCGCTTTGTCGGTGTTGGAATGTATGCTGTGCTCTCAACGGAGGTCAAAGTATCAGTGTCTCAGCAGTTGATGTGTACACACACACACACACACACACTACTGGATCTAGAATAATCCTGGCAGCGCGACTGCATAGAAACTGACAGGAAACTCAGGGGGACAGTCTTTCACCTCTCTCTCTCGCTCTCCTGTCATTCTCTCTCTCCCAACTCTCTCCCCCTTTTTCCCCTCTCAGTACAGTGCAGGGTAACACTGTTCAATTTCATGCTCCCGTGACCCTCTCACCTGTCATGACGTTGGCCTCTTTGGGTATAGCAACCCCATTCCCCTCTCCCTGCCTCCCCCTTGCCTCCTTCAACTAGGTTGCTGTGGTCAGAGGTCGTAAATTCCTGAGAAGACCCTGCCACATGGCCACATAGTAGAGAGAGAGAGAGTCAATTTTCATAGAGGACAAAGGAAATCCTTCCACCTCACAGAACTTGAGGTACGAACAAATGTCATGTTCCGGAGAAAGTATAAAAGATCGGTGAAGAATCCAGCTACGAACTGGTCCGTTTGTCACAACTTGGGAAAGCTCATGGGAGACGGTGTGGCCACATTACCATAACGCTGTTTATATAATAGCCTCAGAAATGAGGTTTACATCTAATTGTTGTATAAGATGAATGAGTGAGTATGATACTGTTTGTATAATTGTGTAATATGATTTTGGACTGTTTAATGAAGAAAAATACAATTCCCTTTTGATTTGAACTAAATCAGAGGACCGCCCCTGAGCCCAGTTAGGGTCAGGCCTCCTGGGACAGCCCCTTTTCTGCCATTCCAAATAAAACCCAACTTTGAGAAATTATCAGCAGACCGAGCTTACCTCACTTACGAGATGGCTAAATGTTGCAGACCATGTTTTTCTCCATTAGGAGGACAAAGGTTGTAGACCATTGCTGAATCTTTTAACCATACCACGTGGTTAAACTCTTAGACTATGGATACCGACAGAATAAGAATAAGTCTTTGATATTGATTACTAGTCTGCAGCTAGGAATTCGGCATCATTGAACGCGAAGAACGACAACCGCCGAAACGAATGTCACTCTGAACAATCCCCTCTAACCACAACCGAGAGAGAGACAATTCTACAAAATAAATTAACTTTTCACCAGCGATCAAGACGACACACTGAACGTAAATATTTATATTGATTGCAATTGTTCCCGAATGAGTGAGCGTTCATGTGCAAAGGATTGGCATTTCAATTGTTATAATTATCATTTTGTAGTGACTTCTTAGTCGACCCCCACTTCCCCTTTTGTCTAACAAGCTGCCATGCCGGTTTAGCCCACTAGTGCACATTCTCCTATCATTACATTTACCTTGTTTGTTTGTTTGTTTATGCATTTCTGTGAATTACTTAGTTAGTAATAAATCAATTATTTAAGACAATTGAAGACTGGGTTCGTGCAAATAACCAACAATTTTGGAATGACGTTTGGAATGAGACTAACGTGAGGTAAAGTAAATAATTCATCAATTCGAAGACTAATTGATCAGATAAAATATCTGAAAAGTTATTTTAGGAAATTATAACTTTGTAATCTGAATATTTTTCATTGGTGCCCCGACTTCCTAGTTAATTAGTTACGTGATTAATCAGTTGATCGCGTAGTAACTAATTACAGAGAATCTTTGATAAAAACTATCAGTCTTCAGTTAATGATAGTAAAGACACGACACATCACACGATGTATCATACTGGCACACACTATGTCAGGTTGGTTATGGAGATAAAAAAAGTGTTTCAATCACTTCCATGTAGTAGTAGTGGGCTTGGGTTGGGAGATACATATTCCATATGTAAGGTATTTCAGTATGGAAAACTTTTGATTAAATGGAATGACTGCACAACCCTTTTGGGCCACATATGAAAATAAAACGATGTCAACCAATGGAGGATAAATCTGCCTCTTAGCTTGATTCATAGGCCATCTGCCAGCCGTCGACTGACTGAAATTGCCTGCAGCGGCATCGTAAATGCACGATTGATACGCTGTATAGGAATTGGTCATGGTCGCTTATGAAAAGTATAAACACAGAGACAGTTGACAGCTATTTTATACACAAAGCTTCCGCCATCGAAGCTTCTTTTGATGTATGGTAGATCCATGATAGGAATACAATAAAGGCGCAGTGCAGTTAAAAACGTGATTTTCCTTTACCACTAGAACATTGTCGGGCGTCCCTTTTAGCATATGCATCGGATGCATATCAACCCGCAAGGTGCTCAAACATAAGCACCAACACTTGATAAATATAGTAAACAGAAATATAAACGCAACATGTAAAGTGTTGGTCCCATGTTTCATGAGGTGAAATGAAAGGTCCCAGAAATGTTCCATACACACAAAAACCTTATTTCACCTTGTGCTGGGGACAATAAAAGGCCACTTTAAAATGTCATATTTTGTCACACAACACAATGCCACAGATGTCTCAAGTTTTGAGGGAGTGAGCAATTTGCATGCTGACTGCATGAATGTCCACCAGTGCTGTTGCCAGACAACCATAAGTTGCCTCCAACGTTATTTTAGAAAATGTGTCAGTACGTCCAACTGGCCTCACAACCGCAGACCATGTGTAATCCGGCTTCTTCACCTGAGTGATCGTCTGAGGTGTGGAGGGGGTGCTGAGGAGTATTTCTGTCTGTAATAAAGCCCTTTTGTGGGGGAAAAATCTGATTGGCTGGGCCTGGCACCCCAGTGGTTGGGCCTATGCCCTCCAATGCCCATCCATGGCTGCGCCCCTGCCCAGTCATGTGAAATCCATAAATTAGGGCCTAATTAATTAATTTATGTTGACTGATTTCCTTATATGAACTGTAAACTCAGTAAAATCTTTGAAATAGTTGCATGTTGCGTTTGTTTTTTTGTTCAGTGTAATTCATAAACTATTGTAAAGGATTAATTGCATGAAGAAATATTTGTGGAAATATGTAAATAAATAAAAAGTTATTTGTTTAGATAGAGTCAAGAATATATTTGTATGATTCTAAAAAGTCCTAGAAAAATTTGATTAGTAAAAGAGTGAAAGTAATTAAAAGTCTAGTTCGAGCTTTTTTTGACAAAGTAGAAACTAAAAAGAAAATAATTAAGCCAGGAGCGCAGGGGAAAGTATTTGCTGCATTCCTAAAAAAAAAAAGCACAAGTGAATGAACAATTGTGAAGGATAAAGAAATATTTGAAGAAACAGATTTATGACAATAAATAAAAACAGTCATTTGTAGATTGTATCAGACACTGTATTGTGCCCTTATACCCGTGCCTTAGGCATTAATTCATCTCGTCTTCTCTTTATGTTTTGGGTCCGCAGTCAGCAGACAGCTTCTGGGCTTTGTGTGACCAAGCCCTACAAACAAATCGGTTGCACTGCACACTGTCTTCATGGGCCTTGTTTCGTTTGCACCTGCCGACTTAACATTGTGTCTTCTTTTTCCCGAGTGGGAGCTGTGGTGCTTGGGGAAGAGGGAGAGCAGGTCTCATTTGGCTCTGTTCTGGTTTTTCCTGCGGTGAGGCTCAGGCATCGGAGGCAGAGGCTCGAAGTCAACATCAGAATCAGATGAAGACTCTTCATCAGCAATGTAGATTTCAAGCTCAATATCTGATCCTCCATCTGACTCCTACTCATCTAAATTCTGTATTATTTGCAGTGCTGTCAGTGCATCCATTTGTTTGTTTTGGCTTGCCATTTTGACCTATACACGTTGTATGTTGTACTTATAGTCTGATTTGAATCTCTGAGTGGAGATTATATAGACTACTATTTCTAGCCTTTCATAATAATATAATTAGACCGCCCATAACGCCCACAATTCTTCATCATTATTACACTATTGTTCTAAATTCAATCGTCCTCTTCACCCTCATCATTCAGATCACCCTCTTTACCATTCTCATCATTCAGTTCATTGAAGTCACATGCACCATTATCAGTTTCTATCTGGCTTCGATCGCCCATTCATCCATTCACGACAAAGTAGCATATTTTAATTTTAAGTTTCTTTTGTTAACAGTTTTTGCTTAGTAGCTGGAGCAATGCTGCCGTGCAAGTGGTCATGTGCTGAATGCATGGACAGTTTGGATATTCTTGTAAAAAGTGAAATTTGGAAGTAGAGCTGCAGCTCTTGAATTTTGAGAGTTATTTGACAAAAGTAAGTGTCATAGAAACTGCAGAATATGCTCTTTCTGGTACTATATAGAAATCACCCACTTCACCCTCCTTATCATTCCGTTAGGCTTCATTTAAATTTCAGTTGTGAAGGTGCACAATTATTGCCCATTCATCCATTTGTCATTCATTCAGTGAGGAGAGAGAGACGCATTAGCGCCTGGCTGGGTACCAACGTCCTACTGCGCATTGTCTTGGCGGGTTAGGAGTGAGAAAAAAAATAGGTAAAAGGCTCTAAATATTGTGATTTCAAAATTCTTACAAATGAGCCATGTAAAATACCTCAAAAAATATTTACAAAATCCAACATATTTGACCGTTGGCCTCTGGTAGTTCTAGTGTTAAAAAATAAAATAAATATATATATATATATATATATATATATTTATTTTATTTTTTATTTTTTATATATATATATATCCACACTATGAGGACAAAATAACACTGAAATTGTGAAAATTATGATAATGCACTTTTTGTGTAAGAGCGTTTTTTTTTTAAATGCCTGGAAATTCAGCCTGCTCAGGTTGGAGATTTTGGCCTACATGCCATCACAATCGGATTATTCTGACCAATGACCAGTCATCTTTTATTTGCATATTTACCCTCATACTTTGAAGGGGTAAGTGGGGTAGGCTCTAGAATCGAGACAATCCTATCTGCCAATCAGGGCTATGTATGTAAATATATTTTAATATATGTAAATGTGTATCGATACGCCCACACGAGCAGACTGAGCATTTCAATGGCAAAAGGAGGCTCAGAGAAATACATTAATAAAATATATTTAGAGTTATTTTCATGAAATAAACACACAGTGATGATTTAAAAAATAAAATTCAAAAGACTGCATGGGGTCTTTAAAACTAGAACCACTAAAGCAGTCATTTTTACTCCTCACAATTTTATAAAATTGTATTACACATTTTTTAAGTCCTGCCCCCTCTGCTCATGACTTTTCCTAAATAAGTTTATACTGTGCATTCCAGAAAGTATTCAGACACCTTGACTTTTTCCACATATTGTTACGTTACAGCCTTATTCCAAAATTGATTAAAACATTTGTTTTCCCTCATCAAATCACAATGCCCCACAATGACAAAGCAAAAAGCATTTATATTTTACTTTTGAAGAACTGAAAAACTGAAATATCACATTTACATAAGTATTCAGACTCTTTACTCAGTACTTTGTTGATGCACCTTTGGCAGGGATTACAACCTAAAGTCTTCTTGGGTATGACGCTACAAGCTTGGCACACCTGTATTTGGGGAGTTTCTCCTATTCTTCTCTGCAGATCCTCTCAAGCTCTGTCAGGTTGGATGGGGAGCATCGCTGCACAGCTAGTTTCTGGTCTCTCCAGAATTGTTAGATCGGGTTCAAGTCCGAGCTCTGGCTGGACCACTCGAGGACATTCAGAGACTTTTCCAAAAGCTACTCCTGTGTTGACTTGGCTTTGTGCTTAGGGTCGATATCTTGTTAGAAGGTGAACCTTCGCCCCAGTCTGATGTCCTGAGTGCTCTGGAGCAGGATTGTATCAAGGATATCTCTGTACTTTCCTCCATTCATCTTTGACTCAATCCTGACTAGTCTACCAGTCCTGCCTTTGAAGAAACATCCCCACAGCATGATGCTGCCACCACCATGCTTCACATTAGGGATGGTGCCAGGTTTCCTCCAGACATGACGCTTGGCATTCATGCCAAAGAGTTCAATCTTGGTTTCATCAGACCAGAGAATCTTGTTTCTCATGGTGTGAGAGTCCTTTAGGTGCCTTTTGGCAAACTCCAAAGGGGCTGTCATATGCCTTTTACTGAGGAGTGTCTTCCGTCCAGCCACTTTACCATAAAGGCCTGATTGGTGGAGTGCTGCAGAGATGGTTATCCTTCTGGAAGGTTCTCCTATCTCCACAGAGGACCTCTGGAGCTCTGCCAGAGTGACCATTGGGTTTTTGGGCACTTCCCTAACCAAGGCCCTTCTCTTGAAATTGCTCAGTTTGGCCAGGCTGCCAGCTCTTGGAAGAGTCTTGGCGGGTTCCAAACTTCATCCATTTAAGAATGATGGAGACCACTGTGTTCTTGGGGAACTTCAATGTGGCAGAAATGTTTTGGTACCCTTTCCCAGATCTGTGCCTCGACACAATCCTGTTTCGGAGCTCTACGGACGATTCCTTTGACCTCATGGCTTGGTTTGTCCTCTGACACGCAATGTCAACTGTGGGACCTTATATACGTAGACAGGTGTGTGCCTTTCCAAATCATGTCCAATCAATTGAATTTACCAGTTATAGAAACATCTGAAGGATGATCAATGGAAACAGGATGCACCTGGGATCAATTTTGAGTCTCATAGCAAAAGGTCTGAATACTTATGTGAATAAGGTATTTCTGTGTTTCATTATTAATACAGTTAAAAAAAACATATGTATATAATGTTTTCACTTTGACGTTATGGGGTATTGTGTGTAGATTGATTAGGAACATTTAAAAAAAAAAAAAATGTTAGTATAAGGCTGCAATGTAACAGCATTTGGAAAAAGGGCAGGGGTCTGAATACTTTCCGAATGCACTGTATAACACATCACCAAACAGAACTGGAGTTATTATAGCCAGTTTTAGGAAGGCATGTCATTTTTTTGAATGGTTTTCCCCCGTTGCCCCTCCTTCTCCAAACAGTATGTCCTGTTGAAAGACAGTTGAACATGCAGTGCCCAGCTGATAATGACCCTGACAATTGCCTCGAAACTGAACCTAGACTATACCGAAACAAATGTTACACATATAGCAACAGATGAAATACATTGAGTAAAGTTTGATGATGAGAAAGGGGGAGAATGGGTGAGTTGATGATGAAGGGGATGCATAATTATGTAATCACCAATTGTGAGTGAAGAACAGGGACGACCATTCTATTGTATTGATCCATTCTAATTAGAACCTTAATATGGAATGTACCCTATATTAGTCCACCGGATCAAAGTAGTCTTATCAGTCTACTCTGGCCTACTTGGAGAATGCTACACAGTGAGTAATTGAACATGCTAAAGGGCTTTCAATATCTGGGGAAATATCCGCATTGGGCAGCAGGCGCCAGTGTCGGAGAATGTGGTGATGAGGCTTGTGGAACCTTATGTTGCTTTTGTGCCGCAAATTTCTTCCCTTCACTGTCATTGGTGAACAAGTTTCTTGAACAAGTTTAACACATCTGCACAGCCGTTGTGGAACAACAGTGCAGAAGAATGACAAGACAACAGACACAATAAAGAGAAAACCGGAGTCTTTTACCCACTACAACCAAACAAAGGTATGTCAAAATCCCACCGCTGTCAGGAAACCTTTGGGGTGGCAGGTAGCCTAGTGGTTAGACCGTTGACCGCTAATCGAAAGGTTGCTAGATTGCATCCCCGAGCTGACAAGGTAAAAATCTGTCGTTCTGCCCCTGAACAAGGCAGTTAACCCACTATTCATATGCCGTCATTGTAAATAATAATTTGTTCTCAGCTTACTTACCTACTTAAATGAAATTAAATACAAAAAGAGTGTGTCGAGCATGTGAAAGTTACACAAATTGTGTTAACTGTCAGGAGAAGGGATAAGGGCTCAATTAAATTAATCTAATGCCATTGAGTGAAGAGCTACACAAGCTGACAATAATTGACTATTTATGACTGCTGTCATATCTACATATCTAGTCGGACGTTTACATACACCTTGGCCAAATACATTTAAACTCAGTTTTTCATAATTCCTAAAATTTAATCGTAGTAAAAATTCACTGTCTTAGGTCAGTTAGGATCACCATTTTATTTTAAGAATGTGAAATGTCAGAATAATAGAGGAGAGAATTATTTATTTCAGCTTTTATTTCTTTCATCACATTCCCAGTGGGTCAGAAGTTATCATACACTCAATTAGTATTTGGTAGCATTGCCTTTAAATGGTTTAACTTGGGTCAAACGTTTCGGGTAGCCTTCCACAAGCTTCCCACAATAAGTTGGGTGAATTTTGGCCCATTCCTCCTGACAGAGCTGGTGTAACTGAGTCAGGTTTGTAGGCCTCATTGCTCTCACACGCTTTTTCAGTTCTGCCCACAATACCTTGACTTTGTTGTCCTTAAGCCATTTTGCCACAACTTTGGAAATATGCTTGGGGTCATTGTCCATTTGGAAGACACATTTGCGACCAAGATTTAACTTCCTGACTGATGTCTTGAGATTGTTGCTTCAATATATCCACATAATTTTCTTTCCTCTTGATGCAATCTATTTTGTGAAGTGCACCTGTCCCCCCTTGCAGCAAAGCACCCCCACAACATGATGCTGCCACCCCCGTGCTTCACGGTTGGGATGGTGTTCTTTGGCTTGCAAGCCTCCCCCTTTTTCCTCCAAACATAATAATGGTCATTATGGACAAACAGTTCTATTTTTGACTTAACAGTTCTATCAGACCAGAGGACATTTCTCCAAAAAGTATGATCTTTGTACCCATGTGCAGTTGCAAACCGTAGTCTGGCTTTTTTTATAGCGGTTTTGGAGCAGTGGCCTTCTTCCTTGCTGAGCGGCCTTTCAGGTTATGTTGATATAGGACTCATTTTTACTTTTGTACCTGTGTCCTCCAGCATCTTCACAAGGTCCTTTGCTGTTATTCTGGGATTGATTTGCACTTTTCACACCAAAGTACATTCATCTCTAGGAGACAGAACGCGTCTCCTTCCTGAGCGGTATGACGGCTGCGTGGTCCCATGGTGTTTATACTTGCGTACTATTGTTTGTACAGATGAACGTGGTACCTTCAGACGTTTGGAAATTGCTCCCAAGGATGAACCAGACTTCTGGAGGTCGACAATTCTTTTTCTGAGGTCTTGGCTGATTTCTTTACATTTTCCCTTGATGTCAAGCAAAGAGGCACTGAGTTTGAAGGTAGGTCTTGAAATACACCTACAGGTAAACCTCCAATTGACTGAAATGATGTCAATTAGCCTATCAGAAGCTTCTAAATCCATTACACAATTTTCTGGAATTTTCCAAGCTGTTTAAAGGCACAGTCAACTTAGTGTATGTGAACTTCTGACCCACTGGAATTGTGATACAGTGAATTATAAGTGAAATAATCTGTCTGTAAACAATTGTTGGAAAAATGCACAAAGTAGATGTCCTAACCGACTTGGCAAAACTACAGTTTGTTGACAAGAAATTTGTGGAGTGGTTGAAAAACAAGTTTTAATGACTCCAACCTAAGTGTATGTAAACTTCTGACCTCAACTGTACATTCATTATAATGCCTTTATTGCTTTTGTGCCGCAAAATCATATATTAAATATATGAATTACACTGTTAGAATGTAGCAGTCAGAATGACTGCTCTTTAGCATGAAGGGGGGTCCATCGAGGCCCAGCCGTTCCAGTGTTAAGTATTAGGGCGATTACTCCCTCAAATGAAACCTCTAGACCCAAACAAACTAGTGAGAAGTTAAATTCATCTCAACATAAAGCAACAGATTGAGCAGGAGGACACAGATTCCTGTAACTTGGTAATGTGAATTTGCTGGATAAAATAGCTGTGTCCAGTGAATGGGGAGATGTAAGGGAAAACATTCAAGAAGAATAGGCAATAGTAGTGCTTTTCCATTACACATACCTTATTTTGTATGTTTTCAAACTTGACTGGTTTGATTTCGTTTGACTTGAAAAAGAAGAGGCTCACTCTCTAGGAGCTCAGATGCAATAACGTTTCCACAGACAAGTTGTCTTCATCAGGGTATAATGACAAACACTGCGGGTCACTCATTTATATACTTTGAAAGGACACACACAGGTGTCTGTAAACATGGCCCGGGTGTGGCTTGATTTCATTGGTTGATATACAGATATAAATACAACATATAAAAAAAAAGCATGAATGGATAAAATACAATTTGGTTACATAAGCCAACACACATTTACAATGGATAGCAAATACACAATGATCACAGGAATGGCTTCAGATCAAGGTCTACGTTGAGACCGAAGGGAGCAAGGGTCTTTAAATGAAAGATCCTCTCGTTTTGACAACAAAGGGTTTTTTGGACTCCCTGCACAATATTCAGACATGAATATCACTATGTGAAGAAAGTAGAGCCAACCCTTATACTGAATACTTCGATACACACACATATTCATGTGCACACTCGCACACAAGGGCACGGGCGCACGCACGCACACACACACAAACACACACACACTTTAGATATAATTGTCAAAATGACTTCCGAGGTGAAACTACAAAGGATCCATGTTAGGTCTGCAGCCAGTTATTGTGACGAAAAGGTTAGATGTCACAACAGAAAGAAGGAAGCAGTGAGATAATCTCGTTCCCAGACGGTAGTGTCTGCCCAAATGCGTAAAGAGTCTGGTGGACCAACACGTTAAACTTGATCTTTTCATCGCAGTGCTAGAGGCATCACTACAGACCCGGGTTCAATCCCAGGCTGTGTTGCAGCCGGCCGCGACCGGGGGACCCATGAGGCAGCGCACAATTGGCCCTGCGTCTTCTGGTCCCTTCACACTCTAGCGACTTCTTGTGGTGGGCCGGGCATTTGCACGCTGACTTCTGTCAACAGCTGTACAGAGTTTCCTCCGACACATTGGTGCAGCTGGCTTCCGGGTTAAGCGAGCAGTGTGTCAAGAAGCAGTGGCAGGGTTGTGCAGGCCTGTGTTTCGGAGGACGTGTGGCTCTCAACCTTTGCCCCTCCAGAGTCCGTACGGGAGTTGCAGCGATGGGACAAGACTGTAACTACCAATTGCGGAGAAAAGTTAAAAACTTGGTCTTTGTTAGCCTATACAGAGTGTTAGCCTATACAGAGTTCTCCCTGCTCATAGGCATTGGCTTAATCTTCTTAATCTAACTACCAACCAATCATGTTCTCCCACAACAACTTCCCCCTAACCCTCCCCACACCCCGCAGTTGTGTGATTTGCTCAAATTAAATGATGACAAATACTTCTCAGTCGGTCACTCCAATAGAATTCTATGGTCACTCCCATTAATGCCAACTTTGAATCGTTGGTATCCTAGCTTTGCTTTATATGTGCTGTGCGCAATAGCCTGGGGACAAGATTAGCGGCGAGGCAAAAGAGCTTGCTGATGAGGTTCTTCTAATTCTAAAGAAAACGGTTCCACGGTTACTGTAACAATCAAAACCATCACCATCATTGTCAATCTCATATGTACTATCATCACCAACATCCCCAGCTCATCAGATAGCAGCAACGTCAGCGCAGTAGAATTCTTAACGCCCCCACCTCCATCTAGTCTAAATCAGACCAGTTTTCCTTAGATTTGATTTAGCAGACTCTTGTGGACACAGTGTACTTCCCCTTTGCCCCAGTCTACAGACAGACACACTTTGCCTAGCTGGATACAGATGCAGTTTTGTTTTCAAGCATCCAGCCATGCAGCTCACTCAACAACGAAAACAATTTGAATGTCTCACTGTCTGGAGGAGAAGGATCAGAGGACAGCAGAACTAGTCATCAAAGTCATTTCAAAGAAATTACTTTTTCAAAGTAACACAACAGAACTGCTGAATGACTTTTGACCCTTCTCCTTTGTTGTTGTGCCCTTTCCCTGTCTGTATTCTCTATGCTGATTGTTTGTCATGTGTTTTATTTATCACATTCCCCTGCAAGCGCAACACTCCCATGAATTAATGATGTCCTTAATTGGTGCCATACACAACTATATTGAGCAAAAAAATATCTTAAATGCACAATATCTCTCTACAGGGACAAAGTGTCCTCCTAGGAACATTATGTTATAACCAAAGAGATAATACAACAACAACAAAAAGCATTTAGATTAAAGGGAGCAATTTCCATCCACATCGGCCCTAGCTGTCCCGGAGCATTAGCGCGCTGAATGGTTATTTAGTTATTTAATGTGTTCAACACTTAAACACAGTATGTCCCAACTTTGGGATTCCCAGCGCTCACTGTTCACTATGTGCTTATACATGGAGTGTTGTATATCTATTAAAGATGCACTCTGGGATCTTTAGCACAATGAATCCGTAACATATTGGATGACGTACTACATACTTGGATGATGTAGTACAAAACAACAGGGACCCGTTTTGACTCATGACCACCACTTTCAAAATTACTGGATGAAATGATACAAAAAATTGAGAGTGCATCTTTAAATTCATTGTTTTCTTTACCAATATAGGCCATCAACTATGGTAATGGCTTTGTATCTGTAAACTGTATTGGAATATAAAACATGCATGGCAATGAAGCTGTGAATGGGAGTGATTGGTATAGCATTGCCAGCATGCCAGTAGATCATATTCTTAGAACCAATTTTGCTGAAGATGTTTTCACAGTGACTTCAGAGCTCATGATGAAAACTACAGTACCAGTCAAAAGTTTGGACACACCTACTCATTCAAGGATTTTTCTTAATTTTTACTATTTTCTACATTGTATAATAATAGTGAAGACATCAACTATGAAATAACACATATGGAGTCATGTAGTAACCAAAACATGTAAAGCAAATCAAAATAGATTTTAGATTCTTCAAAGTAGCCACCCTTTGCCTTGATGACAGCTTTGCACACTCTTGGCATTCTCTCAATCAGTTTCACCTGGAATGCTTTTCTGACAGTCTTGAAGGAGTTCCCACATATGCTGAGCACTTGTTTGGCTGCTTTTCCTTCACTCTGCTGTCCAACTCATCCCAAACCATCTCAATTGGGTTGAGGTCGGGTGATTGTGAAGGCCAGGTCATCTGATGCAGCACTCCATCACTCCCCTTCTTGATCAAATAGCCCTTACACAGCCTGGAGGTGTGTTGGTCATTGTCATGTTGAAAAACAAATTATAGTCCCACTAAGCGCAAACCACATGGGATGGCGTATCGCTGCAGAATGCTGTGGTAGTCATGGTGGTTGTGTGCCTTGAATTCTAAATAAATCACAGACAGTGTCACCAACAAAGCACCCCCACACCATCACACCTTCTCATCCATGCTTCACAGTGGGAACTACACACACAGAGATAATCCATTCACCTACTCTGCATCTCACAAAGACACAGAGGTTGGAACCAAAAATCTCTAATTTGGACTCATCAGACCAAAGGACAGATTTCCACCGGTCTAATGTCTATTGCTCGTGTTTCTTGGCCCAAGCAAATCTCTCCTTATTGGTGTCCTTTAGTACGGGTTTCTTTACAACAATTTGTGTCATGACTTCCGCCGAAGTCGGCTCCTCTCCTTTTTCGGGCGGCGTTCGGCAGTCGACGTCACTGGCTGCCTAACCATCGCCGCTCCATTTTCTCATTGTTCCATTTGTTTTGTCTTGTTTCCTGTACACCTGGTTTACATCCACAAATCACACTGCATGTATTTATTCCTCTCTTCCCCCACATGTCTTTGTGTGAAATTGTTTTGTTACGTTGTTTAGTGTGATCGCCAGACTGGGTTTCCCCCCCGAGTATCGTATTTTGACCCGTTGTATGTATTGGTCATACATTTTTATATTTGTGGGTGTTTTCAAGCTTATTGACTTTTATCTGTGGCTGGAGGATTTTGAACGCAGTTGCGTCTGTCTTTTGTGCTTTTGCCAAATAAAAGTGTGCCTAATCACAACTAATCACAAAGCTCTCCTGCACCTTACTTCGTACTAGTAGCGCACAACCTTGACAATTTGACCATGAAGGCCTGATTCACACAGTCTCCTCTGTACAGTTGATGTTGAGATGTGTCTTGTTACTTGAACTACAGTGCCTTGCGAAAGTATTCGGCCCCCTTGAACTTTGCGACCTTTTGCCACATTTCAGGCTTCAAACATAAAGATATTAAACTGTATTTTTTTGTGAAGAATCAACAACAAGTGGGACACAATCATGAAGTGGAACGACATTTATTGGATATTTCAAACTTCTTTAACAAATCAAAAACTGAAAAATTGGGCGTGCAAAATTATTCAGCCCCTTTACTTTCAGTGCAGCAAACTCTCTCCAGAAGTTCAGTGAGGATATCTGAATGATCCAATGTTGACCTAAATGACTAATGATGATAAATACAATCCACCTGTGTGTAATCAAGTCTCCGTATAAATGCACCTACACTGTGATAGTCTCAGAGGTCCGTCAAAAGCGCAGAGAGCATCATGAAAAACAAGGAACACACCAGGCAGGTCCGAGATACTGTTGTGAAGAAGTTTAAAGCCGGATTTGGATACAAAAAGATTTCCCAAGCTTTAAACATCCCAAGGAGCACTGTGCAAGCGATAATATTGAAATGGAAGGAGTATCAGACCACTGCAAATCTACCAAGACCTGGCCGTCCCTCTAAACTTTCAGCTCATACAAGGAGAAGACTGATCAGAGATGCAGCCAAGAGGCCCATGATCACTCTGGATGAACTGCAGAGATCTACAGCTGAGGTGGGAGACTCTGTCCATAGGACAACAATCAGTCGTATATTGCACAAATCTGGCCTTTATGGAAGAGTGGCAAGAAGAAAGCCATTTCTTAAATATATCCATAAAAAGTGTTGTTTAAAGTTTGCCACAAGCCACCTGGGAGACACACCAAACATGTGGAAGAAGGTGCTCTGGTCAGATGAAACCAAAATTGAACTTTTTGGCAACAATGCAAAACGTTATGTTTGGTGTAAAAGCAACACAGCTCATCACCCTGAACACACCATCCCCACTGTCAAACATGGTGGTTGCAGCATCATGGTTTGGGCCTGCTTTTCTTCAGCAGGGACAGGGAAGATGGTTAAAATTGATGGGAAGATGGATGGAGCCAAATACAGGACCATTCTGGAAGAAAACCTGATGGAGTCTGCAAAAGACCTGAGACTGGGACGGAGATTTGTCTTCCAACAAGACAATGATCCAAAACATAAAGCAACATCTACAATGGAATGGTTCAAAAATAAACATATCCAGGTGTTAGAATGGCCAAGTCAAAGTCCAGACCTGAATCCAATCGGGAATCTGTGGAAAGAACTGAAAACTGCTGTTCACAAATGCTCTCCATCCAACCTCACTAAGCTCGAGCTGTTTTGCAAGGAGGAATGGGAAAAAATGTCAGTCTCTCGATGTGCAAAACTGATAGAGACATACCCCAAGCGACTTCCAGCTGTAATCGCAGCAAAAGGTGGCGCTACAAAGTATTAACTTAAGGGGGCTGAATAATTTTGCACGCCCAATTTTTCAGTTTTTGATTTATTAAAAAAGTTTGAAATATCCAATAAATGTCGTTCCACTTCATGATTGTGTCCCACTTGTTGATTCTTCACAAAAAAATACAGTTTTATATCTTTATGTTTGAAGCCTGAAATGTGGCAAAAGGTCACAAATGAACTTTTATCAAGGCACACCTGTTAATTGAAATTCATTCCAGGTGACTACCTCATGAAGCTGGTTGACAGAATGCCAAGGGTGTGCAAAGCTGTCATCAAGGCAAAGGATGGCTACTTTGAAGAATCTCAAATCTAAAATATATTTTGAATTGTTTAACACTTTTTTTTGTTACTACATGATTCGGTTAGGTTCTAATTATTAGATTAGGAACTCGACGGACACTGTGAAAGCTTATACAGAGTTTATTCTTCACAAAGGATCGAACAGCTGAATCAACAAAGACATTCTCACACAAGCACTGATTTTTAACCCTTTCTCCTATGCTGAGTCTCCTCCTACACATCTGACCAGCCAATGCATCTCTGTTGCTAGACAGAACTTTAGTGATATCTGTTCTTCCTCATTTCATCTGACCTGACCTCTCACTCCTCCCCAACTCATGTCTGTCATGGTGACTGGTACCACACTGTGTTTCTTCTACTCACAGAGGATCCTTCCCATAGGATCCCTGATGGCTAACAACAACATATCCTGACATAATGTAAACATTATACATTACCCTCTCTCCCTCAGTGACGTGAATAAATGCATATCTTATTCTCAGAACCCAACATTGCTAAACATTGTATCTTTATGGCTAGGCAAGTGATACGGGCCATACACTTTTCTTTCTCCCTTAATGTGACCTGACCTGCCACATCACTAGTCCATGGCGCTCTCCCCTTATCAACACTGCTGTGTGAAACTGACTCAAATTATGATTTGGCATCTGTATAGTATGGTGGGTTATGATTGACCTACTCGAAAGGATTGAGTCTTCCTACTCTGCTATGGCAGAATGAGGTGACTGATTGAGACAGTGGAAGGTCATAGAAATCAGCTGTGTGACCCTGCTTGGTCTGTTTCTGTCATTATGTCTCATTGTGCCTCTCTTATAAATATCACACACACACACACACTGTGTGATTACCATGGCACAGGAGGTTCGTAATTATATCACTATAGCTGCAATTATGTTCCCCATCGTTGTTGTTCTGCACTAAACGGTTGCATGCTCACACACACAGGATAAGTGTAGGTGGTTGCGGCTGAGGTTGCTTATTATGTGTTGACAAACTAAACAGCGAGAATAAGTCTCTGAGTAATTATGATGTTAACTGTATTTTAATGCATGTTGTTTAGCATGCTGTGGTTGTTGTAGTAGAAAGTCACTGTAAACTGCTTATTCTTATCACTGCTTTCCTTCCTACCTTCCTACCGTTGTAATTGAACTGCTGTCTGGCTGACTCGGCTCTTTGATTAATCGTGACTTTTACAGAGTTAATTGAGGGAGGGAGGGACAGGGGCCATTACTTAGGAGGTGTCAAGTTGGGAGGATGGAGGGGGTTGTGGGGGGGGGGTACAAGGCACTGCATCTCAGTGCTAGAGATGCAGATGCAGCGTCACTACAGACCCTGGTTAGATTCCAGGCTGTATCACAACCGGCGGTGATTGGGAGTCACATAGGGCAGCGCACAATTGGCCCAGCATCGTCCGGGTTAGGGTTTGGACGGGGTAGACCGACATTGAAAATAAGAATTTGTTCTTAAATGACTTGCGTAGTTAAATAAAGGTCCAATCATAAAGTTGAAGTCGGAAGTTTACCTACAATTAGGTTGGAGTCATTAAAACTCGTTCTTAAACCACTCCACAAATTATGGTTAGGACATCTACTAAGCAATTATTCCAACATTTGTTTACAGACAGATTATTTCACTTATAATTCACTGTATCACAATTCCAGTGGGTCAGAAGTTTACATACACTAAGCTGACTGTGCCTTTCAACAGCTTCGAAAATTCCAGAAAATTATGTCATGGCTTTAAAAGCTTCTGATAGGCTAATTGACATAATTTCAGTCTATTCGAGGTGTTCCTGTGGATGTATTTCAAAGCCTACCTTCAAACGCAGTGACTCTTTGCTTGACATCATGGGAAAATCAAAATAAATCAGCCAAGACCTCAGAAAATAAATTGTAGACCTCCAGAAGTCTGGTTCTTCCTTGGGAGCAATTTCCAAACGCCTGAAGGTACCACGTTCATCTGTACAAACAACAGTACGCAAGTGTAAACACCATGGGACCACGCAGCTGTCATACCGCTCAGGAAGGAGACTAGAGATAAACGTACTTTGGTGAGAAAAGTGCAAATCAATCCCAGGACAACAGCAAAGGACCTTGTGAAGATGCTGGAGGAAACAGGTACAAAATGAACTATATCCACAGTAAAAGGAGTCCTATATCGACATAACCTGAAAGGCTGCTCAGCAAGGAAGAAGCCACTGCCCCGAAACCGCCATAAAAAAAGCCAGACTAAGGTTTGCAACTGCACATGGGGACAAAGATCGTATGTTTTGGAGAAATGTCCTCTGGTCTGATGAAACAAAAATAGAACTGTTTGGCCATCATGACCATTGTTATGTTTTGAGGAAAAAGGGGAATGGCTTGCAAGCCAAAGAACAGGGGTGGCAACATCATGTTGTGGGGGTGCTTTGCTGCAGGAGGGACTGGTGCACGTCACAAACTAGATGGCATCATGAGGTAGGAAAATTATGTGGATATTTTGAAGCAACATCTCCAGACATCAGTCAGGAAGTTAAAGCTTGGTCGCAAATTGGTCTTCAAATGGACAATGACCCCAAGCATACTTCCAAAGTTGTGGCAAAATGACTTAATGACAACAAAGTCAAGGTATTGGAGTGGCCAAAACAAATCCCTGACCTCAATCCCATAGAACATTTGTGGGCAGAACTGAAAAAGCATGTGCGAGCAAGGAGGCCTACAAACCTGACTCAGTTCCACCTGCTCTGTCAGGAGGAATGGGCCAAAATGTACCCAACATATTGTGGGAAGTTTGTGGAAGGCTAACCAAAATGTTTGACCCAAGTTAAACTATTTAAAGGAAATGCTACCAAATACTAATTGAGTGTATATTTACCCACTGGGAATGTTATAAAATAAATACAAGCTGAAATTAACCATTCTCTCTACTATTATTCTGACATTTCAGTCTTAAAATAAAGTGGTGATCCTAACTGACCTAAGACAGGGATTTTTTACTAGATTTAAATGTCAGGAATTCTGAAAAACTGAGTTTAAATGTATTTGATTAAGGTGTATGTAAACTTCCGACTTCAACTGTATTTATCTATAGATAAAAAAATATATATACATCTAACTAGGTTTGGTGCAGTGTTTCTCAATGAAAAAATCTACAAGAAAACGAGTCGTCTCCCGTTGAATGACAACAAAGACTTTACTGAAGAATCCCTTCTGTTTACCAATCACTGACAAAGGGGCATAGACTTTGGCTGTCAACTTCAGCTTTCCTCAAGAAAACATTTTGTGTGCCCGAACAACCCCCAAAAAACTTACCGAAGTCCAAAATGAACAAAAACATCACAAAATGTTGTCATAATATATGCACAAAGTCTTCCCAACTGTTTCGGCTGGGAAGCATGCGGACACCTTCATGGAGAAATGATGTGAGTCACTCTCACAGGGCACAGGGGTCTGGGTTTCTCTCCATCTCTCTCTCTATCTGTTTATTTGTTTCCATTTATTTCCTTTGATTTCTCATGTCCCTCTATCCCCAACAATCATTATTTCTCTCATTTCCGCTCTAGTCTGTTCCTTTTTCTCTCTTGCTCTCCCTCTTTCCATCTGCCCCTCACTCTTTCTTTATCTTAACCTCACTATCTCTCTCTCCCCCTCTCTCATCAGACACCTACAGAAAGAGAGAAAGATTGAGAGAGAGGAAAAAGAGAGAAGGAAAGAGAAAAGGAAAGAAAGAACCAAAGACCATCCCTAACCTCTCAAATGAGTACCTAGTTATCGCCCGTGTCCCACAAGGGCTTTCTCTCACTCTGCCTCACACCCATGTTTGATTCTGTCACCAATGGCACTCGACAGCTGCTGTTCCTCAGGAGGTGACATACTGTACGTTCAACAGCCAGCCACCCAGGAGAGAGAAATCTAGGAGATTCTTACTAAATAACTCCCTCTTTGATTTACACATTTACAAACACTGCTTTAATCATATAATTTATCTTAGTGGCAGACATATTATTATCAGACGTGTTGCATCGTCGTTCAGTGTCTCCCCATCTTGCTTTGCCATTTAAGAAATGTCATCATCTAGATTTAACAGAGCGTCGGCACGATAGTGATGTCATGTAGCGCAATGCTATTGAGACGGTATGCATGAGATTTGACAAGCTGTTGACAACAGCTAGTTGCGCTATTCCTAGTCTCTGTCGGCTACTGTTGCCGTAGCAAAGTCAGTTTGAGTGTCAAAGTAGCTAGTAGAGACGGGACAAGCAGTTTGACTGTGAGTCTCTGTGAAAGCTAGCTGATAGTAATAATTATAACAACACATGCAAGTGTTTGTATTTCCTCAATCTCTCTCCCTGCTAATCGTCCCCAGAAGGACCTGTAGCCCAATAACAAAGACCTTCTCTTTCCCTCTCCTCTACTCCTCTGTTATTCTTTATAGTTTAGATTATGTACAGAATTCACTTGTTTTTCTGACCTCTTCTTCCGTTTCGCGCACAAGGGGCCCTTAACGGTTGACTTTTTGGCGACCCCTCAGAGGCGTTGGAAGCAGACGCGGGTCACAGATTGTAATATCAAACAAGGCCGCTCTGCTCCGCCTGGCTCTCGATCTGCCCATGAAAGCACAAACACATTCTGGCTAAAATGCTTTTATATTCACCTCACTTGCATTAAAATGGATTTAATTCAGGCCCTTGTTCAGGAAGGGGACTGGTTGGTTTATCTATTCAGGCTGTATTACAAAACAAACACTTCACCTTTGTATTTATACCTCAGACTTCTGCAACGTCTGGCATAACGAGGAAGGAAAAGAGGCCCTTTGATATTTCTGTTTCAATTCTACTCCTGGTTGGAGAGGGTTTGTTCTGCAGGAGGTCTCAACCTCCGCCATGTTCAGACTGTCTCAAGTGCTTGGTTGCGCCCTAAATGACACCTTATTCCCTATGTATTGCAAGACTTTTGACCATATGCAGCCCAATAAGGTGCCTGGGTACTATTTGGGACACAGCCTGGTCTAGATAAGATGCTAGCGTTACATTGTGGAGAGAACATTGTCATTTCAAATGGCTGGGTGTTAAAGGTCCAATGCAGACATTTTTAACACAATATCAAATCGTTTCTGGGTAACAATTAAGTACCTTACCCTGATTGTTTTCAATTAACAACTGTCTGGGAGTGGTCTGAATGGGGAGGGGAAAACTAAAAACTAGCTGTTATTGGCAGAAGGGTTTGGAACTCTCTCTCTCTTGGCCTGCCTGGTGACATCACCAAAACTCCATCCCACCAAAGCAGCCCGAAATATCAGGCAGTCTCTTCAAACAGCTCTTACACTAAAAAGGGCATTATCATAATTTTCACAATTTCACAGTATTATTAAAATCAGGTTTTTGTCTCCACTGAGCCTTTAAGGCATAGACGGTGAGCAGGCGAAGCTTATAATGTTTGAGGAGAGGCAGGTAGACTGGTCTAGGTTAATAATAACATGGTGGGTAAGAGAGGAGCCACTGCGAGCGAGCGACAGACAGACAGACAGACAGACGGCTATCCGATTAGCTCTAACATTTTTTTAAGTGATTAATGTATAATAACTTAGAATATTCGTATGCATGTTTTGTTTTCCTTGATCATTAGTTTTAAGAGTTTGTCCAGAAAATCAGTTGTTTCAACAGTATTTTATATGCATGTATTGAACGACATGTTTTACCCCGAAAATAAATAAGAATTGCAGCACACCGTGGTTAAAAAGAACCTGTGCTTTCACCTCCTTAGCTGACTCTAAGCCCAAACACTGTACAAATACATGCACGGATGTAATTCTCAGTAAACAAATAACATCATAGGGAGTAAAATATCACACCCGCGCAGTGAAATTTGGCTAATGTGAAGTTGCCGATGCAACTCTGTGGTTTTCGACTCTCCTCGTCTCAAATCCAACTTCTCCATCCTCCCACTCTCTGCTCTGTCTCATACCCCTTCACTCTGTCTCCATCCCTCCTTTGTCGCTCTCGCTGTTCTACCTCTCTCCCTCTTACTCTTTTCCTCCTTTGTCGCTCTCTCTGTTCTACCTCTCTCCCTCTTACTCTTTTCCCCACTCTCTCTAACACCCTCTTCCGATCGCTTCCCTATGCAGCGAGGGATTCACTGGGGTGTAAAGTACAATTGTCCGGCATGGGATTTCAAAGCAGAAAATAGAGTGAGAGTTGGGCAGATGAGACCAACTGAGTAAAGAGTTGGGCAGATGAGTCCAAGCGACTAAACTAATTTCTCTGCAGGGTCATGGAGTGGGAGAGGGCCTGTTTAGTGGAACACTCGCCTTCCCGCATCTTTGGAGAAACATGTATATTAGCTATGGTCAAGGCCCTGTGTGTGTGTGTGTGTGTGTGTGTGTGTGTGTGTGTGTGTGTGTGTGTGTGTGTGTGTGTGTATGTGTGTGTGTGTATATGTGTGTGTGTGCGCGCGCATGTGCCCGAGTGCATGTGCGTTTATGTGATCAGTTCATGGGACTACAGCTCTGTGTTATCCAATTGCACCTTTCTTTTGTACTGCATATTAAAATGTAACTGACGGTGTTTGAACTACTTTGCAGATATGAAACAAACAGACAATCATAATATCCATCAAAAATATAAAATTCCCAGTTTAGGCCACAAAATCAACTTCATAAGAGGTTTTAAAAATAGGTTCTATTTGACTCAAAATTCCATAACGTACATTAAGACGTTTTTGGCAAAATAGATGGATGCAGTTCACTGCATGATTAATATAATTCACCAATACATTTCCTGGTAATCAAACTAGCAAGGGCAATGATCAAAAGTCAGTCATAATGTGGCTAATAGGCTAGCACATCTATTTATGTAGCTTTTTATTTAGCGAGCTAAAAACATGGAGACCAACGGTAGCTAGCTAGTGGAGCCTAACATTAGCAAGCCAAAAACAGTCTAACATTAGCTAGCTAGTGGAGCTTAACATTAGTTAGCTAGTGGAGACTAACGTTAGCTAGCTATCTAAGTTGCTGCTGGAAGGATGTCATGTCATTGGAGGAGTGAGTGAGTGACCAACTTTTTCCCCTCAACGTTTTTTGGTGGCTACAGCTAATTCACTCTAGCTATCTTTTTCGATTTCAGAGCACTCTCATATGAGTGTGCCAGAGCGCACAATAACTGATGAATTTACGAACGGGCAACAAGCACTGAATATGACTGTGTCAGTAAACATCAGCAAAAAAGTAATTAAATTGTTGCCAGCAGCATAGTTACAGTCGTCAACACTCTAAATAACATGTAAACAGCCTAACCAGCTCTACTACGGTGAGTAAAATGGTCAGAGTAAGGTGTTCTCATTTGTGTCTGGAAGTAGCTAGCAAGCTAGTCAACTTTAGCCAGTTAGCTTGGGTGCTTGACTGACTGCCATTGTGAGGAACGCTCGGATTAACCCTACTCGGCCAGAGCATCCAGTGTCAATAGTGCAGTGTGCTCTCTGAAAGCTTGGAGAGTGAAACGCACTGAATTTATGAACAGACAATCTGACAACGCTCTGAATTTACGAACAACCCAGATCGCACTCGGACACACTGGAGGCAATTTACGAACGCACCTTTAGAGGTCAATGAAATGTATTTGGTATCAATCAAATGGTTGGGCAGGCAGCTTCCCATTGTCAAAACGTGGGTTGGGACAATCATGCATTGGCAGGCAAGCTGTAGAAGGATGAGCAGGCTACTATTTCCCATTGTTTATCAGTGCAATTTTGACGGCCAACTAGCTGAACAATTTTGAGAGGGTTTTTTGTTCATCTCGCTCTGGCTAGCATTAGTTGTTGATCCTGTTGTTGTTGATAGGCTATCTCTTCCTCGGGTAGGCACACCTTTTCATGTTTGTTTGTTTGATCATTAGTACTGTAAAGTTCCCAAATATAAGAGGACTCTCGTGGAATTGACATATTTTCAGAAATCCATTCAGGTGTATTTTGTGGCTTTTGGTGAATTTGTTCTAATTATCTAAAGTCGCATTGTTGCTACCTCCTGTAAACACACAGTCCAGTTCATAGTGAATTATGGCAGGCCTATGTGGCAAATGACTTATTTGCATAAAGGCCTACTGTAGCTCTGATTGGCTATGGAGCACCGGTCTGCGTAGAGGGGACAGGTTTTTATTAGGTTTTATTTACTGAAGTGTCTATTAATTGTCCAAATGCACAGCCACTTTCCCACTCTATATTTCTATAGAATTTTCACAAAAGCCTTACTCTACATCATTCCTAAACATCCTATGAATTTGAAAATGACCATATGTAAGTGCTCGGTTGTCAGAAAATGTAAAATAAATAAATAATGTTTTATTAAGATTTCATGTTGCTAAAACGCTTTCAATTCCACTTGAATTATTAAATCACTGTTTTATTACCCATTTGTTTGGATTGTTTTAACACACAAACTTAAATACAATCAAATAAGCGTATATTACCTAAAAAAATAAGTTGTTTCGAACCATTGATTGCGTATTCAGCCTCACAGCCTCACAGTTCCCAAGGCTCTCTTCCTCTTCTTCTACAGAGAAACCAACCAACCAATATATTAAACATTCATCATGTTTACAGCCCAACGGATGCATATAGAAGCTATTCCCTCAGACCTTTGGTGTTACAGAATCAGGATGAGGCAGAGAAGGATATCTAGAGAGTGAGACAGAGCAAGAGAGAGAGAGAGAAGAAGACCTATAATGAGTATGTTTGAACCTTTTGCTGCAGTGTTCTAAATCAGGGTCACACAGAGTGATTCTTGGTAGTCTTAAACAAATCTACATTGAAACAAAAGTATACACTTCACTCACATGGTTATAGGCATAAAAAAGATGCCTGTACCATTTCAGATATAGAATTGAAATGTATTCAGTCTTGAGTTTGTATCCCAATATTACACTTTATATACATCACAGAAGACTGAATATTTTTTTTTTTTTAACATTTGACATTGAAACACCGGATTTTCAGCATTTAAAAAATAATAATGTTTAGGGGGTGCTGAAGAGTTATTTCTGTCTGTTATAAAGCCCTTTTTTAGGCAAAATCTCATTCTGATAGACTGGGGCTGACTCCCCAGTGGGTGGCCCTATGTTCTCCCATGGCTGTGCCCCTGCTCAGTCATGTGAAATCCATAAATTAGGGCCTAAGGAATTTATTTCAATTGACTGATTTCCATCTATGAACTGTTAATCTGTAAAAGAAAAATGTAATTGTTGAATGGTGTATTTATATTTTTATTCATTATACAGTAGCTTATACAATGTACAGTCAGGCAACCTGGGCATTCCGTATTATTCTGTATGTAAATCCGACACACTCCATTTAGTTTGATATGTTACGTTTCACATGGTTACATAAGACAGATGGTCACTTGAGGTAAAAATCTGAGGTTCGAATTTCATCACGAACAACTTTAGCATTTTAGCAACTTTTCAACTACTTCCTACTTTTTAGAATAGAATATAATATAATTAAACTGCCCCCTACTGCTGGTCAGGTGTATTTATTTGAAGGACCGGTATGATGTGCACAATAGATTGTTTTAATGTGAAATGAATATGGTTGATTTTTAAGGTTAGGGAGAAGTGCAGTGAATAGTGCCACTTTTTAGGACGTCAATATAAATGAATGTATTTATGGTTGTTTGTCATTTTGTCTTGTCTTTTAATCATTATATGTCTCATTGTTTTTACAATCGCAGACCACTTTGGAAACAAGCTTTTTAATTAATACTTTCAAGTGATATCCTCTGGGTCCACATTGTAAATTTAGTAGTATATGACTGTTACTCAAAATAAATTCAATTCAATTGTCCATCCAGGATGGACATTTTTCTTTGGCATCACCTTCCATTAAAAGGATCACATACATTCTCACATCATACACATTTCAACCATACATTTTCACATCATACACATTTCAACCATGTTGCATACACTAAAAACATAGAGGACATTCATATATTCACTCACAACCGATCGCTGTCCCAACTGCACTGGATAGATAAGTACATATCAAGTGGTAGCAGTGGTATGCAGTTGACTTTGCATTTAGTAGTCCTACAGCACAAGGAACGAATGAATGTTTGAACACTTTCTTCTTGGCCATGGGCATTCTGAAGCGCCGGCCAGAGGGAAGACTCTCCAACTGAGGGTGTAGTCTAGAGGTTGGGAGGACTCCAATGACAGCCAGTGCCTTCTTGTTGGTTGCCTTGTGGAACAGACTGCTCAACTGTGTCTGTGGTCGACCAATTACTTTTCTGGCTGTGTTTACCATTCTGGTCAATTTGCTTTTGCTCCTCTCGCTCAGATTACCATACCAGACTGTCATATTGAATGTGAGGATGCTCTCCACCAAGCTGCTGTACACCCTCTCCAGAACATCATGGCTGACCCCAAACCCCTTCAATTTTCTGATTAAAAACATGTGCTGGCTTGCTTTTTTAAGAATACAGTCTGCATTCTCTGTAAAACTCAGCTTGTTATCAATTTCTGTCCCTAGGTATTTGAAACACTCATCCACCTCCACTGGTTGGTCATTCAGAGAGAGCGGTTGGGTCATTGGCAAGTTGTTGCCATTGATGATCAGCTCCTTTGTTTTTCCCACATTGATGTGGAAGGCACTTGACCGGCACCATTCTTGAAGGTTGTTGGTCTGTTTAAAATAGCTGTCCTCATCTGATGAGTCCTACCAGAGCCATGTAATCTGTGTACTTGAAAAGGCTCACATTGTTTCCTTGGATCTTCATCTCATTAGTGTAGATAGAGAACAACAAAGGTGAAAGGACACACCCCTGGGGCACCCCTGTGTTCAGGGTCAGTTCATCAGAGAGGGCCCCATTCATGAGGACCCTCTGTAGGCGGTCAGTTAAAAAGTCCTTGATTGCATGGCTGTGTGCTCGATTTTATACACCTGTCAGCAAAGGGTGTGGCTGAAATAGCAAATAAACTAATTTGAAGGTGTGTCCACATACACTATATTTACAAAAGTATGTTGACTCAACCTGGTCTCAGAGAATTTCGTTATATTCTGTATGTAATTCTGAGACACTCCATTTTAGATCATTTTCAACTACTTAGCATGTGAGCTAACACTTCCCCTAACCTTAAACCTTTTATCTAACCCTTCCTCCAACCCTAACCTTAGCCCTAACCCCTAACCCCTAGCCTAGCTAATGTTAGTGAGCTAGCTAACATTAGCCACTTAGCTAGAATTCGTAACATATCATACATTTAGCAAATTCGTAACATATTGTATGTTTTGCAAATTTGTAGCGTATTGTACATTTTGCTAATCTGTAAAATATAATACATATTGTAATTCACAATATATCATATGAAATGGGTGATGGACATCCACAAATGAATTCATAACGTACGAAACGTAACATATTCTACTAAATGGCGTGTCTTGGATTTATGTACAGAATAAAACTAAATGTTCTGACACCAGGTTGAGTCAATATACACTTTATATATGCAAATGTATGTGGACATCCCTTTATTTGGCTATTTCAGCCACATCCTTTGCTGACAGGTGTATAAAATCAAGCACACTGCCATGCAATCTCCATAGACAAACATTGGCAGTAAAATGCCCGTACTAAAGAGCACAGTGACTTTCAAAGTGCCACCGTCATAGGATGACACCTTTCCAACAAGTCAGTTTGTCAAATTTTCTGCCCTGCCCCGGTCAACTGTAAGTGCTAGAAACAACAGCGGCTCAACCGTAAAGTGGTAGGCCACACAAGCTTACAGAACGGGACCGCCGAGTGCTGAAGTAAAAATAGCCTGTCCTCAGTTGCAACAGTCACTACTTAATTCCAAAGTGCCTCTGGAATCAACGTCAGCACAAGAATTGTTCGTTGGGAGCTTTGTGAATGGGTTTAAAGCTCTCCGACATTGGACTATGGCGCAGTGGAAACACGGTATCTGGAGTGATGAATTACGCTTCACCATCTGGCAGTCTGACAGACAAATCTGGGTTTAGCGGACGCCAGGAGAACACTACCTTCCCCAATGCATAGTTCCAACTGTAAAGTTTGGTGGAGGAGGAATGACGGTCTGGGGCTGTTTTTCATGGTTTGGGCATTCTAAATAATTCTGTGCTTCCAACTTTTTGGCAACAGTTTGGGGAAGGCCCTTTTCTGTTTCAGCATGACAATGTCCCCGGGAACAGAGCAAGGTCCATACAGAAATGGTTTGTCAACATCAGTGTGGAAGAACTTGACTGGCCTGTACAGAGCCCTGACCTCAAACACCTTTGTGATGAATTGGAATGCCAACCGTCAGCCAGGCCTAATCGCCCAACATTAGTGCCTGACCTCACTTATTCTCTTGCGGCTGCATGGAAGCAAGTCCCCGCAGCAATGTTCCAACATCTAGTGGAAAACCTTCCCAGAAGTGTGGAGGCTGTTATTGCAGCAAAGGGGGAAACCAACTCCATATTAATGCCCATGATTTTGGAATGAGATGTTCAATCAGCAGGTGTCCACATATTTTTGGTCATGTAGTGTATGTTCATAAAGTCTTAAGGATGCAGATACCATTAGGCCTCTTAGGGTCTGCTTAATGTATTCAGAGACCAGCACTACATATCGTTATGGATGGTACCATACGATATAAAAACACTTCAACCTGTCTTCCCACATGGCGAAATGCGGCCAAAACGTTGCAAAATAGGGAGAAATGCGAGTGGTTTAAAAAAGGTTAGGGATAGTTAAAAGACCTGTTTAAAGCTATGTTAAAATAAAGACTGAACCAGGAAGTGAAAGTGTAATTGGGAATTGCACACAGTGGTTTACACCCATCTACCACCCCACCTACCAATCTGCTTGCAAACTTTTTTTGGTCTACTTTCCAAGCGTTCAATATCACCCTACTACACTTAATTGTCTTTGCGCAGACGGAAAGTGTAAGTGACCGGTTTGCAGAGACTAGAGCTAGCATCTATGTATGTATCTACACAAAGGACACGTTCAAGTTATTTTGCAGACTTGACAATCTTAAAACAGATGCCATAGAATTTGCCTTCTAGATAGACTATTCTAGCTCCTTTGCATTGGTTGTGACAGGCAGGCTTACCAAGATGGATACATCTTAGCCATGTTGTTTTCAACAACCAATTAGTGCTCCATTAGTGGCTAGCTGTAATGTTCTGTATAATGAAGGCATCAAACCAAAGTTTATTTGTTGCGTACACAGATTAGCAGATGTTGAAGCAGGTGCAGCAAAATGCTTGATATTGCGGTGATATAGTGTGTGAAACGCTGGCATGTCTGAACAAGCATACCTTATTTATCGGATGCAAGGAAGCAATTAACTGTGCAAACTGTAAGCCATTTCATTTGAGGATTTGTTTGAAGTACTGTATACTTCATTTAATTGGAGAATCGTAAATCAGGTTCCAGTAGAATGTTTACAGGCGTAAAATATATATTTTTTTCGGAATTCACAACACAAAAAAAAGCTTTTATAGTCCAGCATGATACAGTCATACCAAGTCATGGCTAAGGGCTTAAAGCAGAGATTTCATCACAGTACTGTTTGTATTATCTTTCTCTCTGTCATAAATCATATTACTGTGGACTTTATGAAAGGGGAAATAAAGAGATCAGAGGGTGGGTGTGTGTGTGTGGTACACACTTAACTAGGTTTGCCCAGTGTGTGTGTGTGTCCAGATTTGCTGTGTGTGTGTGTTTCACAATTGGATAACCCGGCTAGTTGTGCAGGTAATCCAATTTGCGTTTGAGAATTGGCACACGGCAGGAATTATACCTCTATGATGTATGGCCCATCCATTCCACTGTACTCCATTAGTAATGCCTTCCAGTAGAAAGTAGATATTATTTAATTACGTCCCTGTGCATATCTGGCCACAGAAAGGGTTTGTGCTTGGTTCTAAATGTCTGTGTGTACAGAGACAGTACTTGGCCCTGTCGACCTTTACAGCCACTCTCATAACTCATATCAAATCAATGTTTATTCGTCATGCATACAGGTTACAGCAGGTGTAAACTATGCAGCGAAACGCTTACTTGCAGGTCCCTCAACAGAGCTGTAGGGCTGTGTCTTGTTCCAGAAAGATGTTCACTTCACTCCTAACTGTCCTGATTTACTCCGTCATATCTTTGATTGACGTGGATAGGCATAGGTAATAGATTCACCCATCCAGCCATATCAGATCTGCAAATGGGAATAAGCAAGATAGGGAGTTAGCAAGATGTCACGTAGAGTAGGCCAGAAGGCTATACTGGAAAACCTAACCGCTATCAAAATAAAAAAGATGGCGGAGCCGCAAATGTTCTTCTGTGCAAGGGTGTTTATTTACAAAGTAATTCCGGAACAAAAACAGTACTGCCATCAAACGCATACCTTATAGGACAGCTAAAAACAATGCTGCCCCATTCACAGCTCAATCCAAAATGGCCTCTCCATGAACTGAAAGAGAGGCTCCTTTTGTAGGGCTAGCCCCTCCCCTCAGAACAATTAACACTAATTAATTAAGCAACTACCTATACAAACCTACATTTTCCATTTAACTAAACATACTAAAGTAATATACATTGCAACATGTTTATGAAACAATACCACAACAGTTACAAAATGACATCACTACTGACAGTATCTTTCAATATGCACATTTACATTACTGAGCCATTTGGGACAGGCACTACAAAGTCAGCCCAATTCCCTTTGCTCGGGTCCTTATCCAGCATACGCGGAAGCTACAGAGAGAGAGGAACAGAACAAACACGCTCATCCACAACATAGATAAGTATAATACATATTACTTATATTAAAAATGAACATTGACATAAGTGTGATGTATGTACTAAGACAGAGAAGTTAACCTGTGTGTCGACCCACATTGTTACCTTATCTGATGATGGAGCAGGGAGGAGTGATGAATGTGTGCGTGCGTTAAAGAACCAAATGCTGCCAGCGGCCAGTGACTGACTTCTACGTCGCATTACCTTCCTCCTCTCCTGAAGCGACCAGGTTCGGGAGCCTTGATATATAGTCCACCGTGACGTTCTCTCCTGCCTTGTGACGGACACAGAACCAGAAGGGCTGGAGCTCCAGATACCACCTGGTCACACGAGAATTTCGGTCCTTCATGGTCTGGATCCAGGTCAGTGCTCTGTGGTCTGTGTGCAGGTCAAATTCCCTCCCAAGAAGGTAGTAACGGAGGCTACCTAGGGCCCACTTTATGGCCAGGCACTCCTTCTTGATTGTTGAATACCTGGTTTCCCTGGGCAACAGCTTCCGACTCAGGTACAGCACGGGAAACTCTCCTGGCTCTCCTTGAGCCAGTACAGATCCAATTCCCACAGCCGAAGCATCCACCTGCACGAGTAATCTCTTCTGAAAATCAGGGGTCTGAAGAACAGGGAATGAGCACAGTCGGTTTTTCAGTATCATGAAGGCTTCCTCACACTCCTCAGTCCACTTCACAGGGTTGCTGGCCACCTTTGAAGTGAGGTTGGTCAGAGGGATAGCGATGGTCGAAAACTACGGAATGAATCTCCGGTACCAACCTGTCAGACCTAGGAAGGACTTCACCTGTGTCTTGGTTCTGGGTTGAGGGTTCCTGATGGACTCCACTTTGTCCACCAGAGGCCGAACTTCACCCTTACCCAGCTGGTAACCCAGGTACTTTGTCTCCTGTTTCACCCACTCACACTTCAGGAGGTTAAGCGTGAGGCCTGCATCGTGGATCTTCCCCAGGACTCTGCTAAGATGCTGTATGTGCTCCTCCCAGGAGTGGCTGCAGATCACCACGTCGTCCAAGTAAGCAGCACAGTAATCATCACAGTCCTGGAGGACCTTGTCCATCAGCCTCTGGAAAGTCGCAGGGGCCCCATGAAGGCCAAGCGGCATTACCTTGAACTGGAACTGGCCCATTGGCGTCCAGAATGCAGTGTAGGCCTTGGATTGTTCATCCAGGGGCATTTGCCAGTACCCTTTGCAGAGATCCAATGTGGTGATGTAATGAGCTCTACCTATTCTCTCCAGTAAGTCATCAATGCGGGGCATGGGGTAGGCATCAAACTGGGAGATGGCATTCACCTTACGGAAGTCCATGCCGACACGCAAAGACCCATCCTTCTTTGGGACAATGACAATAGGGCTGCTCCATTCACTTGATGGCTTGACAACATCCATTTCTATCATGGTGTGGACCTCTTCCTTGAGGGCTACCACCAGCCTCTCAGGCACATGGTAAGGATGCTGGCGGACAGGGTTCTGGCCAGGCTTCAAACGAATGACATGTTCTAGGACTTTGGTTTTTTCTGGTCTCTGAAGGGGGCCAGATTCTTGCCAAACAGCTGCTTCAGCTCATCTTGCTTGTTTTCTTCTAGGTGAGCCAGTATGACCTTTGCTCGTCCTTTCCATTCCTCTGTGACCCCATCCGACTCGTCTTCCTCTACTCTGCGGACCAGAAAGGACTTTCCCTTGGATAGTTCCTCTTTCTCCTCCCAGGCCTTGAGGAGGTTCATATGATAGGTTTGCTTCTTCTTACCCTTGTCTGGGTGCAGCACCTTGTATTTCACCGGGCCCATCTTCCTCCCTATAAGGTACGGCCCTTGCCACTGCGCAAGGAGCTTGCTGGTAGACGAGGGAAGGAGGAGCAGGACTTTCTGTCCTGGCTCAAACTCTGTGGCGAGCGTGCTGGTCGTACCCTCTCTTCTGGGCTTGCTGAAGGTTTGCCCTAGCTTCCTCTCCGTACCGCTCCAACCTGTCTCGCATCTGGAGGACGTACTGGACAATCCCCAGTCCTGAGGTAGCTACTGGGGAACCTTCCCATCACTTCTTCAGCAGGTCCAGTGGTCCCTGCACTGGCCATCCATAGAGGAGTTCAAATGGCGAGAAACCTGTCGATGCCTGAGGCACCTCCCTGTAAGCAAAAAGCAGAAAGGGTAACCACTTATCCCAGTCTTTACCAGTGTCAGCCACAAACTTCCTCAGCATGTTCTTGAGCGTTTGGTTGAATCTCTCTACGAGCCCATCCGTTTGGAGATGGTAGGGAGTGGTCCTCAAGCCTTTATTGCCCAGCTGTCGGTAGAGTTGAACCATCAGTCGCGAGGTGAAGTTTGTCCCTTGGTCCATCAGGATTTCATCTGGGATTCCTACACGAGAGAAGAGCTGAACAAGAGCACTGATTATTTTTGGAGTGGTTATGGAACGGAGTGGGAAGGCTTCTGGGAACCAGGTGGCATAGTCATAGATCACCAATATATACTTGTAACCTGCGCTACTCTTCTCCAAGGGTCCAACAATGTCCATTGCAATTATCTTGAATGGGGTAGAGATAACTGACAGTGAACATAGAGGAGCCCGGTCAGACCTACGGACAACACTGGTTTTCTGGCACGTGGGGCATGATTTGCAGTAGGTTTGTACCTCAGTATACATGGAAGGCCAAAAGAAACAGGAGCCTAGCCTAAGATAGGACTTGTGTTGCCCTAAATGACGTGCTCATGGAACTGTATGTGCAAGGTTGAGAACAAGTGGTCTACAGGTAGATGGCACCACCAACTTCCTGCCATCTGCCTCTGAACCAAGGTAGAGTATGTGGTTGTCTACCATGTAAATCCCCCCACATGAGATTGACTGTCCCCAGCTAAGGCCTTGTCAAACAAACATTTCAAGGTTGCATCAGACTTCTGCAGTGTAGCAACATTTTGCGGAACATCCCATTGCACCTCTAACCCAGACACATCAGCAACAGGTACAGGGGTTCCCACATACTTCAAGACGCCGCGACTTTCTGGCCCTTTGGTTACCCCCTCGCACAGGCTATCACACAAGTCAGGCAGAGGTTGTAAACCAGCTTTGGTCTAGGCACGAGTGACAACTGAACATGAAACCTGAACATCAGACTGGCCAACTGACTGCTCACATAGCTGACCCCCCACACTTCCCAACAGATCAGAGTACAGGCACATCCCTCCCCAAAATCATCTCAAAAGGGAGCTTCCCCATTACCCCAACTTTGAGAAGGTATTTCTGACCCTGAATCTCAACTGTGAGCTCAACTGTGGGCTGCTGTGACTGGTCACCATGGACACATTGGATCAGTGTCTGTTGAGTGTAATCAATGTCATTAACAGGTACATTACATTTTCTGATCAATTGCCAGTGTCAATCATTGCAGTAAGACTTTTACCATTTACTTGAACAGGTATCAAGCCTGACCCTTCCCGAGTCTGTCTATTCTGAACACCATCCCCCTCTCTGGGTACATAACAGTAACCTGAGAGCTTGGATTTACGTAGCGGACACATTGAAGCTTTGTGCCCCTGCTGCCGGCAGTAAAAAAAGGTCAGACCCCTCCTATCAGAGCGAACTACATGATCCCTTACCTCCCTCCTCCCAGACACATAACCCCCAGAGTTACCTCCACCATCTCTGGCGTCTGATGTCCCTTGTGTCTCCGAGACTCCTTGGAGCAGGTGCTGCAGGTCGTGGTGGGCCCCCTTTACGTGCATTAATGTACTGCAGTGCAAGCTTGGCTGTCATAAGCCCGTCCTTGGGCTCGTGCTCTCGGACCCAGTTTTGAATGTCGTGTGGTAGAACTTGTAGAAGTTGCTCAAGGGTGATGACCTCACCGATTTCGTCCTGTGTCTTCTCCTCCGGTCGAACCCATCGTCGGTAGAGACCCTTCAGGCGGTGGTACGTCTGTCGGCGACTCACCCGATGGTGTCGATGCAGCTCTGCATTGAAGCGTTGACGATAGTTCTCTGGGGAGATGTCGAACTTCACCAGCAGCGCTTCCTTCAAGCCCTTGTAGACATTGGACAGCCCCTCATCCATTGCTGTGTAAGCCTCTAAGGCCTTGCCAGTGAGCAATAGGACAAGCCTGCAGGCCCACTCTACCTCTGGCCACTGCCACGTCTTGGCCATGCACTCAAACCTCAGCAGGTAGTTTTCAATGTCCTCCCCCTGCTGGTATGAGGGCATCTTTGGCTCCTTCCTCAGGAATGCTGGAAGATGGACTTAAACACTGCTGGACTGGTCTCCTGGTGCTGGGGCTGGCCTCATTACTGCTTGGGGAGCCTGCCGTGGAGTTGAAGTCCCTGCTGCCTTGAGCCTTTGTCGTCCTGGTGTCGGCAGATCCAATCTTGGCCTCTCACTGACATGTTCCGCTTGGTGAGGAGCTGTGAGGATAGATTGGCGCAGACCCAGTAACTCCTGCTTGAGGTCTTCATCCCTCCTCTCAAGGCAGGTGATTAGTTGCTGGAAAGGGCTACCATGGTTGCGTGTGGTTCTGGTCCCCCAACTGCTCCTTCAGTCAGCTGGTCTTTTCTGGCTGTATCTGCTGGTTCAAACGATAGCTCAAACAGTTCTGGTTGTGTTTGGCCCCTTGGCCGTGCTCCTAGTCTCTCATACTTGACCTCTTCTTCACCAGACGATTCCATGGTATTCCACACCGGTTCAACTTCAGGTACCTTTTCTGACAGTTGACGCTGCTGCTGAGAACGCAATCCTGTATGCATTCCTTTACCTCTGTTGGAATTCACTGATTTGCGGTGCCCCATCCCACCACTGCCACCATATGTCACGTAGAGTAGGCCAGAAGGCTATACTGGAAAACCTAACCTCTATCAAAATAAAAAGATGGCGGAGCCACAAATGCTCTTCTGTGCAAGGGTGTTTATTTACAAAGTAATTCCGGAACAAAAACAACAGTAGTGCCATCAAACGCATACCTTATGGGACACCTTAAAAAAATTAAATAATAATAATAATAATAATAATAATAATAATAATAATAATAATAATAATAATAATAATAATAATAATAATAATAATGCTGCCCCATTCACAGCTCAATCCAAAATGGCCTCTCCATGAACTGAAAGAGAGGCTCCTTTTGTAGGGCTAGCCCCTCCCCTCAGAACAATTAACACTAATTAATTAAGCAATTACCTATACAAACCTACATTTTCCATTTAACTAAACATACTAAAGTATATACATTGCAACATGTTTCTGAAACAATATCACAACATAACAGTTACAAAATGACATCACTACTGACAGTATCTTTCAATATGCACATTTACATTAATGAGCCATTTGGGACAGGCACTACAAAGTCAGCCCAATTCCATTTGCTCGGGTCCTTATCCAGCATACCCGGAAGCTACAGAGATAGAGAGAGAGAGAGGAACAGAACAAACAAACAAACAAACAAACAAACAAACAAACAAACAAACAAACAAACAAACAAACAAATGCGCTCATCCACAACATAGATAAGTATAATACATATTTATATATGTTAAAAATGAACATTGACATAAGTGTGAAATGTATGTACTAAGACAGAGAAGTTAACTTGTGTGCCGACCCACATTGTTACCTTATCTGATAATGGAGCAGGGAGGAGTGATGAATGTGTGCGTGCGTTAAAGAACCAAATGCTGCCAGCGGCCAGTGACGGACTTCTACATCACACAAGAGAAGATGGGAGGGAACAATTTCCTGGAATGAGACACAACCAGAACATACTCCCTACTAGCCTAGTCCATTTTAACAGACCTCTTATCTTGTTGAGTATGTCTGGGTCTGACTGTGTCTGAATCTGTGACAATGTGTGGGTAGATAAGCAGGCTAGCCAGCCAAACAAGGACAACAGTCAATGAACAATATCACTTTAGTTAATGGACTATTAGACGATGGGTTTAACATTTACAGTAAGTGTAGTGGTGTTGAATGGGAGAGAGTGCCAGGGAGAGCGTGGGTCTGATTGTTACCGTTTAACAGATATAAACTCAGCAAAAAAAGAAATGTCCTCTCACTGTCAACTGCGTTTATTTTCAGCAAACTTAACGTGTAAATATTTGTATGAACATAACAAGATTCAACAACCTGAGACATAAACTGAACAAGTTCCACAGACATGTGACTAACAGAAATGGAATAATGTGTCCCTGAACAAAGGGGGGAGGTCAAAATCAAAAGTAACAGTCAGTATCTGGTGTGGCCACCAGCTGCATTATGTACTGCAGTGCATCTCCTCCTCATGGACTGCACCAGATTTGCCAGTTCTTGCTGTGAGATGTTACCCCACTCTTCCACCAAGGCACCTGCAAGTTCCCGGACATTTCTGGGGGGGAATGGCTCTAGCCCTCACCCTCCAATCCAACAGGTCCCAGACGTGCTAAAAAATGGGATTGAGATCCGGGCTCTGCGCTGGCCATGGCAGATCACTGACATTCCTGTCTTTCAGGAAATCATGCACAGAACGAGCAGTATGGTTGGTGGCATTGTCTTGCTGGAGGGTCATGTCAGGATGAACCTGCAGGAAGGGTACCACATGAGGGATGTCTTCCATGTAACACACAGTGTTGAGATTGCCTGCAATGACAACATGCTCAGTTCGATGATGCTGTGACACACCGCCCCAGACCATGACGGACCCTCCACCTCCAAATCGATCCCGCTCCAGAGTACAGGCCTCGGTGTAACGCTCATTCCTTCAACGATAAACGCAAATCCGACCATCACCCCCGGTGAGTCAAAACCGCGACTCGTCAGTGAAGAGGACTTTTTGCCAGTCCTGTCTGGTCCAGCGATGGTGGGTTTGTGCCCATAGGCGACGTTGTTGCCGGTGATGTCTGGTGAGGACCTGCCTTACAACAGGCTTACAAGCCCTCAGTCCAGCCTCTCTCAGCCTATTGCAGACAGTCTGAGCACTGATGGAGGGATTGTGCATTCCTGGTGTAACTCGAGCAGTTGTTGTTGCCACCCTGTTCCTGTCCCGCAGGTGTGATGTTCGGATGTACTGATCCTGTGCAGGTGTTGTTTCACGTGGTCTGCCACTGCGAGGATGATCAGCTGGGAATGCTTTTTTGTGTGTTTTTTTTAGAGTCTGTGGAAAGGCCTCTTTAGTGTCCTAAGCTTTCATAACTGTGATCTTAATTGCCTACTGTCTGTAAGCTGTTAGTGTCTTAACGATCGTTCCACACGTGCATGTTCCTTAATTGTGTATGGTCAATTGAACAAGCATGGGAAACAGTGTTTAAACCCTTTACAATGAAGATCTGTGAAGTTATTTGGATTTTTACGAATTATCTTTGAAAGACAGAGTCCTGAAAAAGGGTGGTTTCTTTTTTTGCTGAGTTTATTAGTGTGGAGGTCTTACTGTATTGCATTCCTCAGACACACAGTCCAATAGGCATGATACCAGATATACTATGATTGATACTATACTATGATTGAAGCTAGATCTACTCAAGCTAGCCAGTTTCAGTTAGCTTCACATTCCAGCTCAGTCTTCATTTGTACCACAACGGTGGATATTGCTCGTCCGCTTCAAGCTAACTCTAGCAGGCTTGTAATTGTGAGTGCATGTAGCACATGGCTAGTCTAACGCTGAACTATTGAGTGTGACAATCCATGGGCGAGTAAGTGACACATTTACATTTTTGCCGAAATCAACATGAAAGAGAAGTTAACTTGCAAATTCCGCAGGCTGTGCTGTGAAATTGGTTATTAGAAGTGCCGTTTATAACATATCGTTACTGCCATCTTTGATGTACTTTAGTGTGCTCATCAATGTACAGTACCGGTCAAAAGTGTGGACACACCTACGCAGACAAGTGTTTTTCATTCTTTTTACTATTTTCTACATTGTAGAATAATAGTGAAGACATCAAAACTATGAAATAACAGATATGGAATCATGTAGTAACCAAAAAACGTTTTAAACAAATCAAAATATATTATATATTTTAGATTATTCAAAGTAATTCAAAATTCAAAAGGCACTCGCACATCTGAGGAAACTTTTTGCAGGTGCATGGCAACAGTTGAACAAGATGAATGAAAAACGAACCCGCACACTGCTCTTGATAGTATCACTGATCTTTAATAAGCTTATGTATCGGCCTCACGGCCTTTGTCAGAGCTTTTGTGAATTTCTTTAAATTAGCACCCTTATGTAGACCTGGCCCCACCCACATCCGTTCCACACATGAAAAGAAGTTGGAGGTGAAGGAAAAACAAATAAATGCTACCAAATATAACAATATGCATTTCATAAATATTCAAATAAAGTGTGTAAATAAGACGTATTCAACACGTCTGTAAAACCACAAGGAGGACATAGCATGTTTTCATTAATCATTTGGTACATCGTAGGAAAAACATCAGAGTAACCTTAAATAGGGACAAAATTAATGTTCAAATTCACAACATAACATACATAGGCATTTCATCATTAAGTCCTTTAAGAAATAATGTCTGGAGAGTGAAAATCCAAAAGCATTGTCTTTTACTCAGAGTATTATTAATATAACCTCCCCTGTCTGATATCTTAACTCTCTCTATGCCACAAAATGTGAATGTAGAAATGTCATGCTTTAGGTCAATGGATAATACCTGTCGTTTCTCCTGATTGAACTTTTATGTTCACAAATTCTCTGTTTGAGAGAACGAGAGGTTTTACCGACATAGTAGAGCCCACATGGACATTTAATAATGTAGATAACATGGGTGGAGGAACACGTAATGATGTCATTTATTTGGAACCGTTTTCCTGTATGTGGGTGGCAGAAATATTCACACTTCATCATATTGTTGCACTGTGCGCATCCTCTGCATTTATAGCTACCATTTGGAAGAGGGCGTAAAAGGGCTGATTTTCTTTTGTGGCTGGCAGTTGGCATGAACCAATTTATCGCGTAAGTTGCGACCTTTCCTATACACAATAAGTGGTGGATTTTTAAATTCAGCCGGCAAAGCTGGGTCCAATGATAAAATATGCCAGTGTTTCTTGACCACACCTCCCACTTTTCGAGACTTTAAAGTATATGTGGCTGTGAACATTACGGAGTGTTCTTTAGAGGGACTTTTTTTGTAGAAGTTCACCTCGTGTTTTTCCCAATGCCAAATTAAGAGCTTCACCCACACAATGTGGTGAATAGCCTCTTCCTAGAAACTTAGTGCGCATCTGCGCTGCTTTTTGTTTTTAGATGTGGAGTGGCATTTAGATGTGGAGTGGCATATATGGCGCAGTCTGAAGTCCTCTTTTTAATGGCTCAGGATGGAAGCTGTCCCCCTGCAATAGAGTATTTCTGTCTGTTTCTTTTCTATACAGAGTTGTAAACAGGGTTCCATTTGATTTCTCAATCCACATATCGAGGTAATGAACATGTTGAGTGTCACATTCAATAGTGAATTTGAGATTGGGGTCAATGTCATTGAGTGGTGCCATAAAATATGACAGCTCTTTTTCCGTTATGAAATGCATATTGCTATATTTGGTAGCACTTATTTGTTTTTCCTTCACCTCCAACCCCTTTCCATGCGTGGATGGATGTGGGTGGGGCTAGGTCTAAAATTATAAACACAACATGTAAAGTATTGGTCCTATGTTTCATGAGCTGAAATAAAATATCCTAGAAATGTTCCATACCTCAAATCTTATTTCTCTCAAATTTTGTGCAAAAGTTTGTTTACATCCCTGTTAATGAGCATTTCTCCTTTGCCAAGATAATCTACCCACCTGACAGGTGTGGCATATCAAGAAGCTGATTACACAGCATGGTCATTACACAGGTGCACATGCTGGGAATAATAAAAAGCCCCTCTAAAATGTGCAATTTTGTTACAGAACACAATGCCATAGATTTCTCAAGTTTTAATGGAGTGTGCAATTGGCATGCTGACTGCAGGCATGTCTACCAGAGAGGATACCAGAGAATTGAATGTTCATTTCTCCACCATAAGCCGCCTCCACTGACATTTTGGAGAATTTGGCAGCACTTCCAACCGGCATCACAACCATAACCAACCCAGGATCTCCACATCCGGCTTCTTCGCTTGCGGGATCGTCTGAGACCAGCCACCCGGACAGCTGATGAAACTGTGGGTTTCAACCAAATAATTTCTGTACAAACTGTCAGAAACCGTCTCAGGGAAGCTCATCTGCGTGCCACTCTACCTGACTGCAGATCGGTATAACCAACTTCGATGGCCCATGGCACACTGGAGAAGTGTGCTCTTCACGGATGAATCTGTACCGAAGGCAGATGGAAGAGAGCATGTATGGCGTCGTGTGGGCGAGTTGTACGCTGATGTCACCGTTGTCAACAGACTGCCCATTTTGCCGGTGGGATTATGGTATGGGCAGGCATAAGCTACAGTATGATAATGCGCAGCCCCATGATGCAAGGATCTGTACACAATTCTTGGAAGTTGAAAATGTCCCACTTCAGGGGCCTGCATACTCACCAGATATGTCACCAATTGAGCATGTTTGGGATGCTTTGAATCGATGTATATGACAGCGTGTTCCAGTTCCGGCCAATATCCAGCAACTTCGCACAGCCATTGAAGCGGAATGGGACAGCATTCCACATGTCACAATCAACAGCCTGATCAACTCTATGCAAAGGAGATGTGTTGTGCTGCATGAGAAAAATGGTCATCACACCAGAAACTGACTGGTTTTTTGAACCACACCCGTACCTTTTGTAATGTATCTGTGACCAAAAGATGCATATCTGTATTCCCAGTCATGGGAAATCCATTGATTTAAGGGCCTAATGGGTTTATTTCAATTGACTGATTTCCTTATATGAACTGTAACTCAGTAAAATCTTTGAAATTGTTGCGTGTTGCATTAATCTTTTTGCTCAGTGTATTTTATGAGGTGGATGGAAAAAAAATGGACCATTTAGATATGAAGCAGAAATAATGGAAAGCATGTGATGTTTTCCATTTTGGCGTAAAATAAACCCACCACGGTACCAAGTCAACAATGCACCATTTAGCACAATGTAAACATCAATCAGAGAGAATACCAGTCTTTCTCGAGTATACCCTACTCCTGTTTCATTTCCATAGGCTTAGTAAACACAGCACAGCATGACATTTTCCCAGTACATGTTAGTAGTGCTAGCCTTCCAATACCAGGCATATCTAGGGGCCTAGCATGGTGAGACAGCCCTGTAAACCCATCGCTTCCTGGGCAAGAATAATGAAGTGTTCGGGCTTTCTGGCTGGGCTTAGCAGCACAGCTCCCCAAATGCGAGAGTTATGGATGGCACAAACAGCTCCCCACTGGACGGCAGGGTTATGGATAGCCCTAAATAAGCCTGCCAGCAGGCAACCCCAGCAGCCAGCCTGCACCGTGTCCATTGATAGGACGATCAGTTAGCTCCATGGTCACAGCAGCCAATCACCCAAGAGTTTGTTGGCTGGCGACTCCCAATCCTACAACGGTTGCCAAATAGCAACTCCATTCTCAGCAAGCTCTTCCTGGCTCCTGACTGGCGCTTGCCAACCATAAAGGAAGCTTCTGGCTTGCTATATCCAATCATCCAAGGGCTCAACAAGATATCACAGTCTCACGTAATTTCTTGACGTCCTTGGAACACCACGTCTATTTTTGACTAATAAACTGACTTCATCTCCAGACGTCCTGTATTTAGGTACACAGCTCCAGCATGAGTTCCAGACAATTTAGGCTCACAAAACAACTCTAAGGTGAAGTTCAGGCATTCATTCCAATTGGTTAACAGTTCATGCATTAATTCCGAATGGTTAAGTTAAGGATACGTTTTGGGATAGGGCTAAAACGAAAAACAACTCCACTGGTCTTGCTACCTATTTGTGGAAGGATGGCACGGTGGTCTAACCAGTGACTGACTGCAGGTTCATTGACTGCAGGTTCAATCCCAGCTCCAGGCACTTGTTTTGAGTTGTATTTTTTTTCAGTGGACGGTTTTGACTGCGTCTCCCGACGTCCTGGGGACCTGCAAAAACATCACATTTCAACTTGGATCTGGAGTGATCTCTCTGCAGGGCTGGTTGGAACTAGCCTATCGTAAGAGAGCTGCTGCCTGGTTCCAGACAATCTGGGCTTTATCCTCCCCTACAGATGCCCGATTAGGGTTGTTTAGGGAAATCAAGTGGGCTCAACAGGGCTGTCATGCCAATGTGGCACCACATACATAGAGACTGGAGAACAGGATAGAGGGGAAAAACCCACTGAGGCTTAGTCAACTGGAACAATGCTATATTGTTTGTGTGTGTTTGTGTGCTTGTGTCCCTTTGTGTGTCATTTCTAGTTTATAGATGTGTCAGTAGGCTCTGTACAGCCATATACCTCAGTAAAACAAGTATTCTTAATAATCACTACCATGAGATGCTAGACAAGCAATATATATGTACCACCCTGGACCCTTCACGTTTATTCATCTTATAACGGATGTAAACATGTATTGATGTAAGGAAGTGTGTGTAATCTGATTATAAAGATACAGTATACAATGTTTACAATGTCTTTATAGTATACCATTGCATGGCCTCATAACACATAAAATAGACCTTTGTTTTGTGATTGTTTGGTGATAGTGACTGTCGTCATGTCATACAATTTGGCATTTTGGTTCTGCACAATAATCCATCTGTAAATAGTGATATTCACTCAGTGTATACATACATTTGGAATGATTGTTTGGCATGATTGTGTATATTTGTGTGTGTGTGTGTGTCTGTGCACACATGCACGTATGTAGCATCGCCATCAAACAAGTAAACACTGCAGGGTTCCACACACCAGTGTCCCCTCTACACGACTACTTCAGCCAATCAATATGTATCCACTAGAGCATTCAGCAGCATGCCAATAGCACAAAGAATTCCCCCAAATTCAGCTGCAATCGGTTAGAAAGAAACAGTAGATGAATGTGGAATGATTTTTGGATAGGTATGGCTGTTGAAGACTTGTCAATACAGCGACATTAGGCTTCTCTGTGGAGCTAGAAGTTTCAGCAACTCACAGGAGTAATCCTGTCAGTAGTGCTGTAGTAGCAAGGCTGGCAGTCCACATGAGAATATCATCACATTCTTTATAGCAATATGTAGCAGTTTCAGCACTTCTGGTCCAGCACCATGGACAGCAGCACTGACAGGGCACAGCTTCTCAGTGCTTATGTGGAACTACTGTGGCTGCCTGTTTTATACTTTGAAAGACTGAGCAGAGCTTGAGTTCACTTCATTCCTGTGCAGGACGAGCAGAGCTTGCACTTTGGGGAGTATTCCATTGGCTCCATACAGACAAGATAAATCAAGTGTACATCAAGTATGTGAAGGTTCTTGATATACATACAGATATGTATTCAATCCAAGTCTGCTTCCACAGCATGTCTCTCACAGTCCGTCTTTCTAGATGATCTATGCTGATGAAATGTTGATGTAAGGCTGATGTAATGCTGTTGTAAGTGTCATTTACAACAACAGTTTCGGGACAGGAGCGCATGTGAGTGCATTAACGGGTGTGATCAATGGCTGCTGGCTACTCATGCTGAGGAACAGTGATCAACTCAAGTCTGGTCAGGTTTACTTGATGACAGTGATGTAATAGTGTATGCATGTGCTGAACAGTCAACCCAATGTTGTGTCATCCATATGAGTCAGTGCCTTTCTGCTGTTGCTGTCACGTTCTGACCTTTATTTCCTTTGTTTTGTCTTTATTTAGTATGGTCAGGGCGGGAGTTGGGGTGGGCAGTCTATGTGTGTTTTTCTATGTTGGGGTTTTGAGTTCAGCCTAGTATGGTTCTCAATCAGAGGCAGGTGTCGTTAGTTGTCTGATTGAGAATCATACTTAGGTAGCCTGGGTTTCACTTTTGAGTTGTGGGTGTTTGTTTTCCGTGTGTGTGTTTGTTGCCACACGGTACTGTTTCGGGTTTCGTTCGTTTCACGTTTATTGTTTTGTAGTGTTCAGTTTATGTCTTTAAATAAACGTTATGTACACTTACCAAGCTGCGCATTGGTCCTCCGATCCTTCTCGCTTCTCCTCCTCAGAAGAGGAGGAGGAATGCCGTTACAGTTACTGGTAGTGTTTGCACACATTTAAGCAGATTTCAATAGTGCCGGGTGTACAAAATGGCGGATACAAAATGGGATTACCTGTGCACTGTTAGATGATCCCCGAGTTTTAATGTAACAGTGTTTCAACCATCGGTGGATCATCTGTGTTTTTTTCCCCCTTATTATCCATTCGTGTTGTTCACCTAAAGTGAGACTACATAAGGTTTTGTTTTAGAATATATCCAGAAGGGCCTCCCGGGTGGCGCAGTTGTCTAGGGCACTGAGACTCTGGATTCGCGCCCAGAGGGATATCCTTGTCTCATCGCACACCAGCGACACCTGTGGCGGGCAGTGCACGCTAACCAGGGTCGCCAGGTGCACGGTGTTTCCTCTGACATATTGGTGCGGCTGGCTTCCGGGTTGGAGGCGCACTGTGTTAAGAAGCAGTCCGGCTTGGTTGGGTTGTGTTTCGGAGGACGCATGGCTTTCGACCTTCGTCTCTCCCTAGCTTGTATGGGAGTTGTAGCGATGAGACAAGATAGTAATTACTAACAATTGGATACCACGAAATTGGGGAGAAAAAGGGGGTAAAATAAAACAAATAAAAAATATAATCCAAGCCTGAATCATAAGGATGTTATTGTTGTACTCTTTTATGATGTAATCTTTCTCCTGATTTACCAACCTCTAGTTCTGACATCAGCTGACAGAAGCTTAGCTTCTACAGTGGTGATCATGGGTCCTGCGGCCTCCTGATAATGACTCTGGGTGGGATAACAGACACAAAGAGAAACTAGGCATTGTATACTGTTATTGTTCCCTTGTGCACTATTCTCTCTGTATTTATCTCACTCACACACTCACCAATCGCACTCTCTTTCTCTGTCTCTCTCTCTCTTGCTCACTCGCTCAAAAAACACGCACGCACGCACACACACACGCGCGCACTTCCACAAGCAAGCATTCATGCACACACGCTGAGAAGCCCAACAGGGCCATGAAACTAGCAGAACATGTTTAATGGTCTTAAGGGGTTGTTCTGAAGACATTAAGCCTAGCGTCAACGAGACCCAGCTGTTTGGGCTTTTTTCACATGCATTTGTTTGTCAAATGTAGAGTCTCTGTCCCTGCCAAGAACCCCCTCTGCCTCTCTCTGTGCCTCTCTGTCTCTGCCAGTCCAGGGCCATGGTGACAGGCATGCTTTAGCCAAATCACATTTAATCTCTCCATTGGCTGTCTGTGGATAAAGCTGTTCCGTCTCCCCTCTGTCGGCTAGGGACATGGAGGGCCGGGCTGTCTGTCCGGTGGGACCCTATTTTGCATCCTCCAATAAACACACAAGCTAGCATGGATGCACACACATACACACACACACACACACACACACACATTCCCCACACACATTCCCCCTTCTCCCTCACTGCAGGGGAAGTTATTTAATTTATAGCACACAAACACTCCCCCAGGCTTTGGTGTCTGTGCATGTGTGCGTGTGTGCGTGTGTGTGTGTGCATCCGTGTATCCGTGTGTGTGTGCGTGTGTGTGTGAGTGAGGGAATTCTGACACTACAGCCAACCTGAGACACACCTTAGAGGTCTGCACACGGGACTTATTTTTTCATCTCTCTCTCTTTTCATACTGCACCCCCTGGCTTCTCTTGCTGGCTTCTTGTCAGTCTCCCACCTGCCACTGCGACAACTGGCCCCGAACCCAACCGCAGTCCTGAAATGTTATTGTAGTTGTATGTAACGTAGCTCGCTTTGCAGCCCCGGTCCCAGCAATATTGTCAACCTAGTCAAGATCAAAATGCGCCAAACAACACAACAGATTCTCATATGGCCCAATATGCTATCGGTATTCCTGGGCTATATCAGCCAATAGGGTGGACGTAGTTTGAAAGAGAGTGGAGTTGGGGCGAAATCCACCAGAGTGGACATTTACTTGACTTGAGCTACATTTTGCATAACTTTTAAGAGCGGGATGATAGGCCTACATGTGTTGTACATATTTTCAGTCGGAGTATGTTCGGAGTCCGAACATAAATATTTCCAGTCAATGTCAGGTCTAAACTATTGAAAATCATGTTTAGGAAGTTCAAGGTAACTGCACTGTGTTTCTCCTCCCCATATAGCCTAGTCTACAGGTTATTTGATTGAGACCACAAATAGATGCACTTGATCTCGCAGGCACAGCAAAAGAGGATGAAGGTAGGCTACTGAATGTAAATCAGCAGGAATTAGGCTATTAGAAAATAAAATATATAATGAATAGTCTTCAAAACAGAAAGACAACCGTTTCGAAATGATCTCGTATAACTTAGGAGCCAGACAATTTGCAGGCAGACCCAAATAAGTGTGTTATCACTATTTATTTCCAGTCAATCTCGGCGCCTAAACTAATACCCTGTCATATTTAGGAAGTGAATTCCCATGGAAAGACAACTGCGGGTGCTTCTCCACCCATGCATGTAACCTACATGCTATTTAATTGAGACAACACGTAAGCACATTTGATCTTGCAAGCCCAACACAAGAGTAGAGGTCGGCTACCGAGTAGAGGCAGGCTACTACTTGTCCTATGAAAGTTTGTGACTAGTGCGACAAAGAGGTGCTTTTCATACCATATTTAACACATACAAAACAGAAAGACAGCCGTTCGAAATAACAACAAAAATATATTTTCATCCCAAAGTTCACCCTGCTCCAGCCCGCATCATGAAAAATGCTGACCAAGCCACAGTGCTCTCTGCCGGGACCCGCAGGAGGGAATGCAGCTCTCTAACACACATCTTACCCTAAATACTACAACAGCTAGCCTAAATTTCACTGGTACACTGCATAGGTCACTGTACATGTATAGTTAGTCTACCCTACATATCGCAGAGCCCAGAAGATGGGTTAGGTCAGGTTCTGACATCACAGCATTGGAGAGAGATAGAGAGAGAGAGGCACTCAATGTAGTGCTCTACATAAGTGTCAAGTGTGCTGTGTGTGCAAATGGGAGCAGTGAGCAATTGATTGGTGCATATGTGCTTGCATCTGTGCACTTGTGTGTGTGCGTAAGCTTTTTATTTGTTCATGTGCTTCATATTTCTGCGTGTGCGGCTGTGTGCACGAACGGGCGCGCGCGTATGGCTGCTTTCACAGCATCTCTGAGGATCATTCATTACGGTTGTTTCTCCAGTTTCCTCCTCTGCTGCTCTGCGCTGGTCTCAGGACTGATAGCATGTTGTAGAGATACTGGCTTATTGGAGTAAATTGCATTAGCACCGTGTTGCCTTGCGCCCTAGGGTCTTATCCTAAGCCTCCTTTGTTTTAAGTGGCAGCCGTGTGTGAAGCTTTTCTCTCCCCAGCCAAGGCTTTCAATCCTCTTTCCCCCCCTCTGGAATGTACTGCTGGCGGATTTATCCCCAAATGGCAAGACCCACTGCAGGCTCTGTCCATGTGCATGACTAGTTAGCAATTGTTGTTGGCATCAGTCTCAGTGTTAATCAGTCTACGTAGCAGTTTGCGTGCTAAATGCTATTTAAGGGCGTTACGCTAACAAGCTGAGTAAAGGACAAACAGTGAACAGTCACAGTGGTGCAGTAAGAGGTGGGTGTGATTAGCGTCTTGGGTTAGCGCATGCAGATGCACTGTGTCTGGGAGTCCAAGTGCAGCCTATAGGAGGATTGTTGCGACTCACACATGCGCACAAACACATATAAACACACACATGCACATACATACACACACACACACACATAATTGCTAGGCTTATTAGCGTGTTGTGAGACCAGAAAGATCTGGGGACGAATGTGGATCTCTGCTTCAGGGTGTGAGTCTACTGAGTGTTTTGGAACAGGACACCACACTGATACGGTGACTGTATGTTCCCATCTGATTTTACTTCAATTTTTCCTTTTACCCTAGTCTTGTTCACTGCTCACGACTAATGCTCAGCGACTAATGACGAGACTCCTTTAACCCAAACTGCATAGATTTGAGTTCAGTTTACCTTCCGCGGTCTAACCTAAACCATTTGAGGGAGAAACTAATGTGCAGACCTATGATCAGCCTCTAGGGGTCAAATTAATCCGACCCCATCATTCACGGCCCAGTCGGCCTAGCGTGCATCCCCGGGCTCACCTACCGTCTCACCTTTGCTGAGGTAGAGGAGACATGGCCTATTGACCTGATCTGGCCCCCACCCCTGCCTCTCTGCCCATGATCCCACTGTGCCTCTCTTCTCTCTCTCTCTCCCTCCCTCTCTCTCTTTACACAGGGGTGAACCGCAGGCAGCATCAGTCCTCATAAATATCAGCATGGTCGGCCCGAGCGTAAGGAATAGAGAGAAAAACATCACACACCTGTGTTGTAATTACATGGGGATGGACGCGCTGTAGAGTAGTGGAGTTACAACTGGGTGTGCAGGACCTACTGGAGAGAGAGGGATTGCATAGGTTATTTTTCCCAAAAACATTGTTACAAATTATCTATGTTATTTCTCTGGACAACTCACTAGAACAGTTTGAGAAATACGGTTATTTTACGCACAAGATTGATCACAAAACTTTTTTTCCCCATTTTATTTTTTTTGTCATTGCTGTGCGGCTAGATTGTTGGGTTTAGAGGTTTGTTTGTAGATGTTTTGATGTTTAATGAGGGGACAGACTACCTGCAATGCTATCAAATAAAGATGAATAGGCATGTTGAGTTTTGACAGGATACATGATACCTGCAGATGCTGTTCAATTGAACCGTAATCCTAAAAAAAAAAGCTAAACCCGTGACTGTGGAAAATCAGGCCCCAGACCCCACAGATATTGGATTGTGTGTATCATAACAAGGTCATCACGGGGCCAAGCTGGGTGATCATTTTATCAAACAGACAGAAATCAATGAGGGGAAGTGTGTGTGTTTGTGTGTGCCTCCTCAGTGCCACTTCCTTGACTCTGTTAAAACTGATAACCTGTCCCTCGGAGTCCATCCAGATAGCATCTAGATCGATTCAGATTTCTCCACGTTTGGAAAGTCGAAGAAAGAGAAGGAGCATGGGAAACATATACACCAACATAAAAGGCGTAGGGAAAGTGCATAGAATGAAAAAAATGTTGTTTCTTCACTAATTTCTTCACACAGTTTCTTTTCCATCTCCAATGCAAATTGTGTGAGTTCATTTGTTTGACTCTGCTTGTATTTATTAGGATGCACTAAATGTTCTGTTTGTCCTCTACAGCACCCCCTACGGTCCGCATCGTGCATTCGGGCCACGCGTGTAACGTGGAGGAAGAACGTCACACAGAGAGGGTGTACACCATCCGGGAGGGAGAGACCCTGGAACTCACCTGTCTGGTCACAGGACACCCACGGCCACAGGTCAGTCCACCGGCCAATCACTCTGTACAGCCAATCAGGACACTAATTTATCACTGCACCCACCACTCTCTTTCTGAACTATGAGAATTTCAGAAGATATCCAGTCCAGTTTAGATGCTCTTAGACTCAGTCGGTGCCATTTAAGATTAGGGAGGAACATTTGTTTTATTTATATGAGCATATCATTATTTCTGTTACAGCATATTGGATGACTGTCATTCATATTCCATTCAACCAGCTGAATGTAACATTGATAGGTTTAGGCTACTACATGATACTTAAATTGGAACGGGACCGATTCCCAGCAGATGTTGAGTTCCACATATTTATTTCAAAAGTGAAACTTAAAGCAAAAACAATAAATCAGTAAACGAACAACAAAACGTGACTATGTGGTGCAATGATAAACAGCTGCCTCTAATTGGGAACCACATTAGCACCAACACAGAAATAGATATACTAGATATACCCTGACCCACTACACCATAGAGAACCACCGGACTGGGGAGGCACACCGGAGGCCTGGTGCATGGAGCCAGCACAGGTGGCACCGGACTGGAGACACGCACTTCGGGGAGGATGCAAGGAGCAGGCATAGGACGTACCGGACTGGGGAGATGCACTGGAGGCCTAGTGCGTGGAGCTGGCACAGGTGGTACCGGACTGGGGAGACGCACTGGAGGCCTAGTGCGTGGAGCCGGTACAGGTGGCACCGAACTGGTGACACGCACTTCAGGGCGAGTACAGAAAGCAGGCACAGGACGGACCGGGCTGGGGACACGCACTACAGGGAGAGTGAGAGGAGGAGACACAGGACGTACCGGACTGGGGAGGCGCACTGGAGACCAGAAGGGTGGAGCCAGCCCACGTTGCACCAGACTGCTAACCGGATCCCCTGGTCGGATGTTGAGCAGAACACACTTGCACAACATCTCTCTCATCTCTCTCTCTCCTAACTTCCCCAATGCCTCCCTGACCGTCTCTTGCACTTCAGGGCGGGTTGCAGGAAGCAGGCACAGGACGTCCCGGGCTGGGGACACGCACTTCAGGGAGAGTGCGAGGAGGAGACACAGGACGTACCGGACTGGGGAGGCGCACTGGAGGCCAGATGCGTGTAGCTGGCCCAGGTTTCATCGGACTGATAACACGCTCCTCCAAACGCCTGTGTTGCCGCATACTCCTAGACAACTTCATTCTCCGGTATCCCTCCTCACACTGTTCCATCGACTCCCAGGCGGGTTCTGGTACTCTCCTTGGGTCGACCTACCACCTCTCTATCTCCTCCCAGATGTTCTCTGGCTCTTCCCTCTGCTCAGCTGCCAGCTCCATGTGCCTACCCCCCAAAAATCTTTGGGTTTCTGTGGCGCGGTCCCCGGCGTCGTCACCGTCCTTCTTGCATCCTCTGCGACTCCTGCCAAGGAAGGGTCTCATGTCCTTCCATGATTTCTTCCCTGGTCCAACTTATTTTTCCCATCGTTGCACGCTGCTTGGTCCTTGGTTGGTGGGATATTCTGTCACGGTTGTCATTAAGAACAGCGCAGCGGATGTTGAGTTCCACATATTTATTTTAAATGTGAAACTTAAAGCAAAAACAATAAATCAATAAACTAACAATGAAGCGTGACTACGCGGTGCACAAACACAAAACACAATCAATATCCCACCAAACACAGGTGGGGAAATAGCTACCTAAATATGATCCCCAATCAGAAGCAACGATAAACAGCTGCCTCTAATTGGGAACCACATTAGCACCAACATAGAAATAGATATACTAGATCACCCCCTAGTCACGCCCTGACCTACTACACCATAGAGAACCAAGGGCTCTCTATGGTCAGGGCGTGACACAAATTTGCCTTATACGTATCATGAGGTTAGAGTAATCAAGGTGACAGAAAATGTCACATTCAATACCGCCTTGCACACTCTTGCCTGCATCTAGCTGATCTGAAGTGTAATCATTAGTCCAAACACCCACCACTCTCTAAAACAAGAGTTTCTATTGGACAAATTGAGGTAGGTCCAATAGAAGTGTTTTGCAACAGAATCGGCAGAATGAATATACCCCTGATCACCCGCACACACAGTGCACTTTCATAGCAGCCACACACAACATCATCACTTTGCTCGTTGTATGACGCCGCCTTGCATCTATGCTCTCTCTTCTTCTCACCTTGTCCCTTCACTTGTGGACTTCAGTGCACAACACAACAGCTGTCTGTGACAAGGTGCAAAAACCTCTTCAAGCCAAACCTTCATACCATAACCGCTAACATTAAACAGTCTACGTCATTGTCACCATATTAACATTATAGAAAACAAACTAGAACTAACGCGTTAGTAAACCCACAATTCAATGAATGTGTACAATCATGCAGTGTGCAATGCAAGCAGTTTATCAGTTACACCGGCGGGCCCTGGTGGCAATATATTAATTAAACCAAAAGCTTACCTTGACTTGGAAGAGTTGCAGTGTTGGGTAGCCTTAGCCAGCTAGCTAACATAAATAGTATTCCTCTCTATTTGAGTCAAGTTGTTGAGTAGGCTAAATTAGCCACATTAGCTAAGTAAATGAAAGGTAAAACTAAGAAGAAGAAAAAGCTACTTCTCTCTATCTATCTTTCTTTCTCTCTCTCTCTCTCCCTCTGCTGCTTCTTCCTACTTTTTGAAGAAATTAATTTGTTCAAAACTGTTCAACTATTGTCTTTCTCTCTCTTTGAGTCAACTACTCACCACACTTTATGCACAGCAGTGCTAGCTAGCTGTAGCTTACGCTTTCAGTATTAGATTCATTCTCTGATCCTTTGATTGGATGGACCACATATCAGTTCATACAACAAGAGCTCTGATAGGTTGAAGTCCTCATAATTACTCTGTAAGTCTATAGAAGGGGGTGAGAACCATGAGTTTTATTTAAAAAATGATAACTTTTTCACAATAGCAATTTTTGGAAATTCACTGCGTAGAATGGTCCTCCCCTTCCTCCTCTAAAGAGCATCCACTGGTATCAGCACCACAGAGCTCTCACTCCACATGTCTCGCCACTAAACCGGCTTATAAAATTAATCCGTCAATTATTGTTGCTCCGTATTGTACTGTGCACCTGCAAATTCCTAATTAAAAGCTGGCAGATCTAATGAGAAGTGTGAAGACAAAACAGCCGCCGCGTCTGCCAACTCAACATTGCAACGCAAGTAAGTGAATAAATAACTAAACACAGGAAACAACACTGCTGTGTGATATGAATGCAGAGTAAAGAGGGTTGAGCGAGCAGAATGGGTCCTCAGCATCCTAACAAGGAGCTTTTTATTTATGCTCTCCGTGATTCCAACCAATTAAAGTGTTGAGCTCTTGACATCGTCAATCACATGCTTATTCTCACCTGTGAAGAGACACCAAGGGCTCGTTCAGATGAGTGCCACGTTACGGAGCGTTCAGATAGTAAGATGGAGGTATGTAGAACAGACACGATTCTCTGCCATGTAAAACATGAATCATGCAAGCTCCGCAATGATGACGTGATCAATTCAGACACAAACAAATAAATAAATACTACATGTCCATCAATTAAGAAGTACTTCGTGTCCAGCACTGTATTAATTTGCTTGGTTAGACAAATTCAATGTGTATCTGGGGATGGGATTGACTGCCATTTACATTCATTCATATTTAGTTCCCTTTTGATCGATACATTTACAATTATTTTGTACACGTCCTGTTGATGCAGATGCAAAGAAGGCTATGGATTTTTAGATTCCCTTTGAAAAGGTGAAGGACACTTACATTAGTGAGACACTCGACAGGCGATTCATCTTCTGCTCTCATCCGTGGCGACAACTTGTTCTTTCCACCGTCTTGACTTCCATACTCGTAATTAATTTTTTGGGGGGGGGGAAAAGTGAGAGAGAGAGAGAGGGAGAGAGAGAGATTACAACAGAGGAGAGAGAAAGATAAAGAGAGAGAGAGAGAGAGAGATCAAAGGGCTACATGGCAGTAGCGGGAGAGGCAGGATTTCCTTTGAAAGTGAGTCATTATGAGCCCCAGTCAGATCCCATGGCATGGGAGGAACAGGGCTGTCATTCTGGGCTTAGGGATGGAGCAGCCTGGGTCTCTGGTGGTTCTGGTGTGAGTGAAGGGGGTTGTCGGGACTCATGCTACAAAGTAGATGGGAAGAATAGGGGGTTATTTGGGGGTAGTCTGTACTAGTGTACGAGTCCGGAGGCTGTTGGTAAAACATAAGGGATGTCAGTCCTCATCAAGGATAATTGTAAGTGAATAATAACAATTCATCTTTCCATTAGAATGAAAAATGTATCTTCTGAGCGTGTTCATAATCTTAGCCCCGGGGTGGCTTTGTTTTTCCCCTCCTTCTTCTTCTCTTCCTCCTTAAAGTTCTGTCATTTCTACTTCCGCATGCTAATTTGACTTAACTTGTTCCTCCTCCAAGAGAGGAGCAGACCCGTAGCCCTGAGTACACCACTATTCTAACCTAAGCTGTATGTTGTTTTTAGACAAGAAAAGAAAAGAAAGATACAGTTTTGATTAGGAGGAACCTTCCTCCTGTATTTTTTAATTGCTTGGGTTGGTGTCACGGCTGTCGCAAGGAGAGGACCAAGGTGCAGCGTGGTGAGCGTACATTTTCCTTTTATTGAATAAAAATGACGCCAAACAAAACAATAAAAGCAACAAAACAAACCGTGAAGCTCAAAGGCAAGTGCCCTAAACAAAGTCAACTTCCCACAAAACCAGGTGGGAAAAAGGGTAAGTATGGTTCCCAATCAGAGACAACGATAGACCGCTGTCCCTGATTGAGAACCATACCCGGCCAAAACATAGAAATAGAAAATCATAGAAAAACAAAACATAGAATGCCCACCCCAAATCACACCCTGACCAAACCAAAAAGAGACATAAAAAGGATCTCTAAGGTCAGGGCGTGACAGTTGGCTTGAAAGCAAATCTGAAAGGAAAGTGGACAATAAAGTGTTCTTCTAATCTTACTGAAGTTAGCAGTGTTATGAAAAACAACTTATAGTTAACTCACATACTCCCTATAAGGGTGCACACCGTGTCATAACATGTTATGACGCTAGGTGTCAAATAAAGTGTTACCAAATAAAAGTCTATGTGGAATTGAACCCACAACTACCACTATCCACCAAGCCACTGATCCCTATGGACCTCACTTGACATTGAAGTCTAATCGTCGTTGCGACATTGTGCCATTGAAGGTCATGTCTATAAAGTCATGTCACAATTCCTGCACTACTTTATTATAAGCATACCTGCAAAGATGACATGTCCTCATTACCAGACAGACCTTGTGTTTCTCCATCAGTAAGAACTACCAGTTCCCTGAGTAATACCTTTACTCAGACTGAGACTTGTGCGGGCCAGTATCACACAAAGCGAATGGCCAACTGCGTACTAAACTGGGCCGTCGTTGACAATTTTCACCAGCGATGAATTATTTTAATGTCTGTCAAGAAGCAACTCTCTCTAAATTACCCACAAACCCCTCAGGCCCTCCCACTGATGGAGGCTTTGGCTCTAGTCCAACCAGGTGGAAGCTTTCTCTCAGCATGGCGCTCTCTGTCCCATGCCACTCAGACACACACACAGAAACACAAACAGCTAACCTCACGACATTGACACACCTCAGCCTCCTATTATGGGATGCCTGTCAAGTTTAGACCTGTTGGCAGGCAGGAGCATCGCTAGGGCAGGTTCCCATGGAGAGGTCAAAAGGTCATTGGAAGGACTTGTGAGTCAGGGCTATAAGGAGGAAAGAGATAGCAATATGCGGTGTGAAGCTGGAGGTGTTGTTTCAAATCTCAGGGGAGGCCAGGTACACTGACTGACTGTCTCTCTCACCCTCTTCCTCTCTTTCTCTCTCTCTATCTCTCTGTCTCTCTGTTTCTTTCACCCTTTTCCTCTGTCGCTCTTTCTCTCTCACCCGCTTCCCCTTTCTCTCTCGCTCACTCGCTCACTCTCTCTTTCTCTCGCTCTCTCTCTCTCGCTCTCTCTCTCTCGCTCTCGCTCGCTCGCTCGCTCGCTCTCTCTCGCTCTCTCTCGGTTTCTTTCAACCTTTTCCTCACTCACTCACTCACTCACTCACTCACTCACTCACTCACTCACTCACTCACTCACTCACTCACTCACTCACTCACTCACTCACTGCCAACCTGTCTAGGGTTTTGATGTACTTTGTAGGCAAACTATGATGCATCATTCCAATAGTCTTACTTCCCCACTGTTGAAGGCTACTGTAGATACTGTTTGGATATAGGACTATTACTTTAACCGTAATGTACATTAGCTCTTCAACAGGAATGGCCTTCTGAGGTATGAATGACATGGGAACAGACTGCCAGCTACAAGGGATGTTAGATTAATGTGCCAGACAGCATGTTGGCTTTTATTGTAAACAGGGCTCTGGTCAACATTACTGAACTATGTAGGGAATAGTGTGCCATTTGGGACATAATCATGCACTTTACTGGCTATCACACATACAAAAGCATTCATTCTTATAGCCACTGTGAGATTAATTTCCATTATAAAGCCATCTCTCTCTCTCCCCTGTCATATCCACTGAAAAGGGCTCTGGCCTGCCTCCACTCTGTACACACACACTGTGTTAGAGGATACAGCCAGACTATATGCCAGCTAAACTGCTGAGCAAACACTCAAGCATGCAGGCACACACATATACGCACACACCCACACACACACACACACACACACACACACACACACACACACACACACACACACACACAAACACACAAACAACCCCCCCCCCCCCCCCGCCTCATTTCTGCTTCAATTGTCGGCTGGGTCGAGTTCAGACAGGTGGGTGAGAGGGTCAAGGGGTATAAATTAGCCCGGATAGAGTCATGAGTGTCTAGCAGGCTATAGCATCAGTGCTCGGGGGCCAACGGCGATGGAAGAATATAGCTACTGTAGAGATACTGTAGTTTCGGCCCTGGAGTGGGGAGTGTGGCTATAGCTGCCCCATATTATTCTGGGATACTGTAGAGTAGTGTATACTCATGGAAGGATATAGCTACTGTAGAGATAGTGTAGTTTATCCAGGGGTGAGTTGTGGCCTGGAGTGCAGTGTGTTCCTAGCCACCCCCATTTAGGTTTATTTGAGTCCTATGAATCCCAGTGTGAGTCATCAATAACCACAGGCTTTACAGAGAATTCTTCATTTAGGGAGACCTAAAATTGCAACATTTTACTATGCAACTGTATTGCATACTGTTACGACTACTGCAGTACTCTGGAACTTTCGGTATAGTCTTTGGTATTTGTGATTCAGGCATTTCACCCTTCGTGAAATGTCATTATTTGGATGGTTGGATAGTTGGATCTTTGTCTCTCATTGTTTATGATACCTGTTGATTTTTCATCTGTACATTTGGTGTTTATTTTTTAATAATGCAGATAGATTGTAGTGTCCATAAATGCAATTGTCTGCATCATTTCCAATCCCCCATATTTATTTTAAAAATAGATTTAGATAAAATAGATTTCCCCCAGACCTTTGAGTCTTAGTTGAAATGAACAGTATTCCCCACAGATGTAGGATCTTCATTTGAGCCAGTTTGCAACTCCAGAAAAATAATCCTGCAGCAACAGAAAATGTGAATTATTCTGTGATTTCTAATTAATGGAAATTTTTGTAGGGGTTGATTTTTAAAAAATGAAGTGGAAATTACAAACTTCAGAGGCCTTTTTAAACCTCAAATACACTACAAGTTTAACATTTCCTGCAACACAGGAAAGTTCTCATGCAAAAGGGTGATCAAATTAAGATCCTATATCTGTATGTGCAAAAGAATATCGGGTGCCATGGAGTCACACTGTTTATCTCGTCAGTCTGTGATATGTAGCCGTAGCTGATTTTCTCTGGTCATTCTATTTTCATACTTGGCCACACTTGGCTGCACAGAGTCCTTATCTGACCTCCTCCCTCGTACCCTCTACAGAACTAAAAGATGGTAAGCAATTAGAAAACAGTCAGAAGTTAGGACAGAGAGCATGGGCGGACACAGCGTGGCTGTGTTGACCATCACCGCTGGGAGTTACTGTTGGATTCAGATACAAGCAAGAATAGCAACTTTACATAAAAGCAAACGTTGATCTCTGTATCAGAATGCCAAAGACAAGACTGACTGACTTACAGGGAGAATAGCATTATCATTGTAATGACTTTCTCTCAATTCTTCTTCCCTGCTTATAAACGGAAAAAAGTCATGTTTTCTAATGCTCTTTATCGTGGATATGTAAAGATTGAACTCCTGACCTCCCCGTCTAAGACAATTATACATTGGTAATTGTTTTGTAACGGATGTCGTCGGGAGAAAGAGAGGAGGACCAAAGCGCAGAGTGGTAAGGGTTCATGAGGATTTTAATAAAAGAAAGCACTGAACACTGAATCAAAGCAAAAAACGATGACCTGTATTTACAAAACCGAAACAGTACCGTGTGGCTCAAACACTCACACAGAAACAAACACGTACAAACCAAAAGTGAAACCCAGGCTACCTAAGTATGATTCTCAATCAAGGACAACAATTGACAGCTGCCTCTGATTGAGAACCATACT